>NW_027412581.1:7485-87640 GCF_025532065.1 Leptinotarsa decemlineata | reverse complement strand
TGATTTTTTTTTCAAAAATATTTATAGTTTACGAACAATAAACAACAAAACCGAACTCTGCTTTTTATGGTCTTTAATTGTTTATAACTTTCAGAATTGTTTATGAACTAATTTACTTTTTTTTTCACAATGATCTAGACAATATTCCGGATTGAATGAGCCTAACCACTTAATTTCTCTAAAAGTATGTCCATTTAAATAGGAATCTAAACTTAAAGCCCAGACTAAATGATTGATTACAGTTGATACCAATGGTTGTGGAATCAAAGAGACAACAAGATGGTCTTGTATTCGAATGTGGAATTACTGATTCGACTCATTTTATTCCATTGTGTTGTTTTTGTTTTGGCGACGTTCACCACACGTTCGAGAAAAATATGTAGTCATAGGCAGATTCGAATTCAAGACCTGCTGGCACACTATTGCTGTACCGTTTCACACCACTTGCATTAGCTGTAATTTTTGATAATATTTCACATCAGTTGAGTATGTTGCATTTCTCACTTCAAAGAATGGTTGAGTTTTGAATAATGATCGAATATATTTTTACTGGTTTCATCGCTTTTGATGAAGAGCTGAATGGAGAATTCAGCTCAACTGAAATCTCCTTCGGCTTTTACATTGATTTTGAAAATGTTTAATTTCATCCACAAAACTGTTTCTCATTATTGAAATGAGCCATATGCCTCTGAAATTATAACAAAAATTTTTCTGTCGTTTTATGTCTTTTGCATTGACGACTATAGTAATTAGCTTCTTCTTAGTAGGGTGTGTTACTAACTCTCTGAGCCACACCTGGGAGCATCATGGCTATTTGTAGTTCCGCCAGCCATGTTACGTAGGAGAATCAATCCACCTTCAATTAGATAAATAATAAATGAGGAGAATCTGAAAGCAATTATTCATTTAATAATAATAACGAAGTTTGACTTCGTGATAATTAGCTGTTGAGAGCATGGTTCGAATTCACTGTCTATATACCGGGTACCAACGAAATCATATATAACACATGTGGCCATTTCTATCGAATATAGCATGACGTCACATACATACATAAATATTGTCATACTCGATGTAGGATGAAACTAACGTAGAAATTTGCTTAGTTTTTTGAATAAAAGTTCAAAAATTTTAGTTTTTGATTCACCCACGTACTTTTTATCATTTTGTTTAAACGCCATTGTTTACATTATTTATCTCGAAAATCTAAATAGAATTTGTATTTTTTGAACTTCAACTTCGAAATGACTCTCTTATACTACAAAAATGTGTCGCAGATAGTAATCTGTTTATTTTTCTCTGCCAGTGAAAAAGTGAAAGTGACAAAGCTCTCATTGTGGGATAATAACTTCAATAAAAATTACACTTTTCACCGGTAACAGATAAACGGACAGCACAGTATAAGTTTTGTAGTAAAGAGGTACACTTCGATGCCGAAGTACAAAAAAAACCACTCTCCTATTTAGATTTTTGAGATCAGTGAAGTGAAAATTGGCATATATAAAAGTCAGTAAAGAGTTCGTTGATAAGTGAAAAATCTCAATTGTTGACTTTTATTCAAACTGAGGAAACTTCGTCGTTAGTTTCTCTAACGTACGTTTGACGTCATAGTACCGCTATATTCAAATAGAAATGGCCACATGTGTTATATCGTTGGAAAGAGAATTTTATTTCTGATCAAATGGTTGAAAAAAATATACAGAGTCCTATTGGAAATTCTTGATTTGGTTTTATTTCCGATTGACCCTGTGAAGATTTTCACGAGTTTTATTAATAAAAAATATCAGCTTCGAAGAACTCCGAATTTCAAATTTCTTACCACATAAACAATTGAATGGCGCCGTGTACAATGATTTTCGTTGTCACCTATAGCAACTTCACAAAGAAATCGACATGCCCACTTTCCCATTCATAGTCTATTTCATATGTACCATTTTTTCTATAAAATATGAAAATTTTAATATAATCTCCGAAAATTACGATCAGGAAAATCAAAAGTTGTGCATTGAAAACAAATTAATTTATAACAAATTGTTTTTTAAATAAACAATTGAAGAACTATTTAGCTTTCAATTTCGTGGAACAATAGAATTCATGATTAAAAAAATGGTTCCTTAATTTTAATATTTGGTCGCAAAAAACGATTGTTGATAAATGAACGCATTTTCCAGCAACAAATAAAATTTTTCTGTAAAAATTCATAATTTCCATCAATAAATATATAACGAAAAATATTTTAAATTCACCCATGTATTTCTTTATAACAATTTTTTCAAACAATAACTGTTAAAAAAATTACCCGGCGTTACACCCGTCCCCACTTTTGCAATAAGTTACACCGCACACGGTTAATGACCGCATCTGAATATTCATAGATAAACCGGAAAATAAAATAGACTTTCAGACATTTCAGAAATATAATGGCAAATGTTAATAAAATATACTTGAAAACTATAAAAAAGTAAATAAAAACTAATTATCAGACTTTCCACTTCTCCTCCTTCTGCGCATGTTAGATACAATGGAACAGTGTGTTCTCGACAAATGGATTTCTGACAGCTCCTGCATTGTGTTGATGTTTTTCTATTTTATAACCACATAAATAGCACCTTCCAGAACGGATGTTTTCGGCGGTGGTTGTGTTTCAGACAGACCGAAAATTTCATTTATTCGGATCTTTATTGATTTTGGTAAAGTTACGATGTTTTGTCATTTTACCAAATAATCGTGTAATAATGTCAAACCCAGTTCTTTCAAAAACATTTTTCTAGACAATTTTTTGTTTGTATTTGACTAAAACACAATTTGGCTGTTTATTCCAGCAATATTTAGCAGTGTATAAAAAATTGTAAGCGGGCATCTACGACTTGGACGAGACACAGATTAACTACCTTTCATCTCATCCACGACATCAACACCGCTTTTTAGTAGAATTATAATAAGTTATAATATGCGGTTTACATATCTCTCCACTAGAAGCATCAATTTTATCTTCATGGTGATAAGTAGACAAACACAATACGTATTTATTCTTCTTAGGCATATATGACAATAATGTTTCTTTAGTGAACCCAAATATGCTCGAATAAAGTTTTCGGTCTGGTGAAATTTCGTTCTTATTTTTTTCAGTGTGCCAACTAACGTCAATTTACATTTTGATAAAGATCCATCGCCACAGGAATAGAGGAGAACCAATTATCGCACCTCACATTTCGGCCTGTACCAGATATAGGTCGAATTAGCCTTTTTACTATTTGATGTGCAGAATTGTCGACTTCGTATGGACCGGGTGGCTGAATTCCCACATAAGGTTCCATATTATATGTATAAAACGATTCTGAGTCAACTAATGCCCCAAGTTTTAATCCACACCTCGCTGGTTTTTCGGCATATATTGGCGGAACGGACACCTACCACGAAAGGACTCGAGCATTTCATCAAAGAGTTACACAGTCACTTGAAGAATAGTTTGACAAACATCGTTGAACAAAACCATCAAAAAGATTTCGCGCGTGAGCAAACTTATCACTTTGTTTTCTTATTTCTTTATCTTCAATATTGTCAAAACGCAGAGCTCGTAGTAAAAATTGCAGTCGATTTATACCCATAGTCAGACGAAACATTTCCACACCAGTACCATCTTGATTGTATGAATCTCTGAGATTCAAATGTGATGATTTTAGCACACCCGCTATATAGGGTAAAACCAATCACGACCTTTAGTTCGCATTCGTCTGTATCAGTAGCATCACGTTCTCTCTGAAAGTTTGGTCTTTTGTTCCGAATATACTGGTTTGTGCATTGAACAATCTCTTGAATTACCCCATCTGGAAAAAAACATTTCCAAGCTTCTATTGCAGTCGTGGCTAATTTTGCCAGCCCAATTACCCCTGAAGCCTGATTTACAGTTTGTCTTAGTTTTTTCCTTCTGTTGAACGATTCTACAGGAAATTTGTTCCACACAGTTCGTTTTTTTTTTCCGACATATGCATGTCTTTCATTTATCGCAATATTACCTCCTTCTTCATCACTTTGCAACAATTTCTTTCCTCGTTTGACTGCTCTGATAATGAATCATACTCATTTATTTCAACCTCATCGATTCACCATCATCAGATCCATAAACATCCTCATCTTCAAGTTCATTATACAGTGCCAGTAGATGTGCTTGTTCTCGTTCACAACTCATTTTCTGAAACAAGAATGACTTATTGTACATATGTCAGAATATTTCTACCTCTGAATTGTGAGCACGTGTCAAAACACAATATGCCATGCCTATTGAATAACAAACAGTATTTACATTAAATAAAAATCAAACTGACAAAAGAACTAATACTATCTCCAAAAACACAACAATAATACTCACTTGAACAAAAAACTATTCCAAATTTCCTCGCTTTACCAGTACACGCGCACGGTGCTTTCGACCACAATCGCGATCACAACAGTAATAGATACGAGTACACACTGAACGCTTTGGAAGAGACGAAAAATGACCCAAAGAATAACAGTCAATATCATGAAGAGGAATAGGTGGAGCTTTGTACGCCAAATGTCCTATTTACGAATTCAAGTGGTAAAAGGAAAATGCGGTGTTTTTGACCATTATGCTGTAATGCCGGGTTAAAAAAATTAAGTAGCTTTCAACCATTCGTAATTTTTGCAACTGCACGCGGCGATCTATTCATTAGCCTATTGAGAATAACTTCACGAAGTAAAAACAATTCTAGGGTTTTAGTTTGTTAATCAACAGGGTTTTTATGTTAACCTTCAGTTCATGAAAAATTATTAACTAACAAATGCATAATTAATGGAAAAATTGGGATAAAATTTTTTTTTACCGCGGATTATTGTTCATTGATGTATTCCAAAAGCACATGTTTTTTTAATTCCTTAATTTTCATATTTAATATATTAAAAAAAATTTTTTGTTGCTGTGTCAGATTGACGCCCCGCGCGCGAAAGCCAGGCTACCGTTTTTGGTTCAGAGTCTCAGGGCTCTGTAAAAATTATAAATAATAGAGGTACTGTTCCGGGTCGAAACTTTTTTTTAGCAAATTTGATGATCTTTTTTGATTTTTTTTTTAATTCAAAATTTTTAGTACTGTTCGAGATATTCAGAAAAAACCAACCCAATTTTTTTTAACTAATTTGTATGACTTTCGTAATTTGTTTCAGTGCCTTTTCGAACTTATCCTTGAACTTTCTACGTGACAATACAAATCGAATGATATCTTGATCGCAATTTTCGATGACTATTATAAAAATTTCAGAAGAAAATGGTACATGTGACTAGACTATTGATCTCATTCCTGCCAAGTCCTTTGTACTTTCATATTTTGGAATCCACAACCGGTTCAAAACCTTTAATTATTTTTCACCATATTCAAGATTTTTGTTTTTCTTTCCATCCTGAGAAATGTATTTGTGAAACTGAAATACTCAAAACATGAACAACATGTATTTTTTAGTTTATTTTGATCAAAACAAACTTGAATTACGCAGTAGTTTCCACGACACAACAATCAAACTTTCAATAATCCTCGCTAATATACATATCTTTTATCCACCCTCAGTAGGAGATTTGAGCCGTTCTAACCTCCCCCCACCAAATATGACGTGTGGCTGAGTTAATGACGTATTCATTCGATCTGCCCTCACCTCTATCGATGCAGTGAAGGCTGTGACGTAACGCATCGCTCTATCCCCAGCAGCAACCGTTCAAAGGTAGGAGAGCTAGATGTGCAATCACGGCGTTTGGCTGAGTAAATACGTATTCATCGATGTGCCCTTACCTCCCTCGATGTGGCGATGGCTATGACGTAACGCATGGCTCTACCCTCACTCTCCACGGTGACGCGCCAGGCGGCGTGGACTGTGGTATTTAAAAGCGGCGAGTGTTGGTTATGTCAGTTTCCATCGATTGAGGTAGTGAGAACATATCATAGAAAATGTATTCTTGTGAATGTGGTAAATCTTTTACTCGTAGTGACAACCTTCGTCATCACTCCAGAGTTGTCAAGGAGGTCCATCAGTGAAACGAGATTAGTGACTCTGCAACAACCTATGTACACATGTTATTGTTTGTAATGTGATGATTCCATTGACTCAAGTGAATTCTCATAATAGAAGTCTGCAACATAAGAATAATGCATGTGTACAATTGAGTGATGGTGTTCAAATTATAAAGAGTGCCTTCAAGCGTCGGATTGCTACATACAGGGTGCAGAGTTCAATTGTTTCCACCGATTACATGTTATTCTTTAATGAAATCAGGCAGAAAATTATAGAATCAGCCATCAGGGTTCACACAATCATCAAAATGAATATGGAAGTATTTGGAGTTATATTCTGCAAGACCTGAAGGAAACCAAATCATTTAACTCTCATCAGAATAGAACAGTTAACCAATCTACTGATTTGAATTCCTTATTTGATGGATTTCGAAATGGCAGTATCGCTCAAACTACAGAATTCCAAGAACGTGATTCAGGTAAGCATTTCTACCAAGTTTCAATTGGATGGATCAGTAATTTTGATTTATATTTAAGGTTGGACTTGTGAAAAAATATGTTACTGGAGTGAACATCAATAAATACAGCCCGCTCAGTGGATGTTCATATGTGAAGCTGCCTGAATGTATCGAGCGTAGGAAGGCAGTGGTTAATGTTCGTAATGAAGATCAGCATTGTTTTGCATGGGCTATCACTTCAGGCACTACATCCTGCAATCGATAGAACGTCAGAAGTTTCATCATATCCACATTTCAATACAGTCATAGATGTAACAGGTATGAATTTTCCGGTAAATTTGAAGGATTTTGTGAAATTTGAAGACAAGAATGATATTTCAGTTAATGTGTACGGTTTAGAAAGTAAATTCGAGAAGGGTAAAATAATGTATGAAATAATTGGACCATTACGTTGCTCTCAGAGAGGACTTGGGACACATGTCAATTTGTAACTTATCACAGATGATTTCGGTAATAGTCATTATTGTTGGATCAAAGATCTTTCAAGATTAGTGTCAAGCCAATTATCGGCTCATGAAAATAAGAAATTTTTTTTGATGACTGTTATTATATTTTTCTAATGAACAATCAACTATTACGTCAAAAAAGATTTGTTAATCACTTGAGTACTAAAACACCATCAACCAATTTCAAAGTCAATAAATATGGAAAATGGTGCCTGAAAATATACTAACTTTTGAAAACTTTTGAAAAACAAATGAAGGTTCCATTTGTAGTGTATGCCGATTTTGAATCAGTACTTGAGCCGATTCAACCACTAAACCAAATCCTGAATACTCGTACTCGATCAAGACATTCAAACATGAGCCTTATTTCATTTGCTTATTTGATTAAATGTTCATACAATGATGATTTGTCAAAATTGTTTCGTATAGGGGTGTGGATGCAGCCCAAAATTCGTTAGCAAAATCGAAGATGATTTGAAAAATATTTATGAAAATCATCTCAGGTTTCCTATTCCTATGGATGCACAAACTCCTGAGGAAGAGGAACAGTTTGCTTCTGCCACAAATTGTGGCATTTGTTCTAAACAATTTAATGAATGGTGAAGTTAAAGTGAGGCATCATTGTCATCTCACAGGAAAAAAAAGATCCCCTGCTGCTCATTCATCATGTAATTTGAATTTTAAATTACCAAATTTCATTCCTACAATTTTTAACAATCTGAGTGGATATGATTGTCACTTATTCATAAAGGAATTGTATAAAAACAAAGATAAAGTGGATGTCATCCACAATCTAATGAGAAATATATATATCTTTCACAAAACATCTCTTTACACACTCCTATACGGATAAAGATGGTAGGGTGAAGAAGAATTATTTGAAAATGAGATTCATTGATAGTTTCAGATTCATGCCTAGTTCTTTGGAGAATTTAGGTGCAAATGCAACATCTGATCAGTGTATCGAGATGCGCAAACATTTCCACAAATTAAAAATTTTCAATTTGATGAGAAAGAAAGGTGTATTCCCTATAGTTTTGTTGATGACATCGACAAACTGAATCATCCAAGACTTCCAACCAAAAATCAATTTTACGATAAACTCAATTGTGAACATATATCAGATAATGATTAAGGGAGAGCTCAACTTGTTCGAATGTCAGGATTTGGGTGAATACACTGATTTATATTTGAAGTCAGATGTGTTACTATTATGTGACTTTTTGAAAAGTTTGGAAATATATCTGTTGATAAATATAAATTGGATCCGGCACAATACTTCACTGCACCCGGATTATCGTGGGATGCCATGTTGAAATATACTAATATTGAATTGGAATCACTAACTGACATTGATATGGTTCACTTCTTTCAAAAAGGTATTCGTGTGGAATCAGTTAATGTAGTGAAAGGAAACATAAAGCAAACAATAAAATTTTTACCGAATTATAATCCAAATGAACCATCTTCATTCATTTCATATTTGGATGCAACAAATCTATATGGTCACAGCATGTCACAATCATTACCAACAGGTGAGTTTTCATGGTTAACACCTCATGAAATTCTCAATCTTGATATAATGAATGTGGATGTTGATAGTCCTTATGGATATGTATTGGAATTGATATACATTATCCCCAAGAACTTCACGATGAACATTCCGATTTTCCATTCTTAGTTGAACGTTTGATACATCCATATGCAAAATCGAAAGTTCCGAAATTAATTCCAAATTTAAACGATGAAAGAAAATATATTGTTCACTATAGAACACTTACAGCAAGCTGTCAATCATGGCTTGATAGTGATGAACACACATAGAGTATTGAGGTTCATCCAATCATGTTGGATGAAGCCCTATAAAGATTTGAATACTGAAATGCGTAATCGGTCTAATAACAAATCTGAAAAATATTTCTACAACCTAATGAATAATGCAGGCTATGGAAAAACAATGGAAAACGTAGACAATAGAATTGATGTTAGACTCATTACACATTGGGAAAATATAAAAAGAACTATAGGTGCTAGTTTTCTCATATCGCGACCAAATTTTAAAAAATGCTTCATTTTTACAGAAAATTTTGTTGCTATTCAATTGGCTAGAGTAAAAGTTCATTATTATAAACCACTGTATTTGGGATTTTTCATTCTGGAATTATCCAAAACAGTTTTGTATGATTCTTTCTGTGGATGTATCAAACAACAGTTTCGAAAGATGCGTCCTTACTCTACACACTGATACCGACTTCCTTATTCTCAAAGTAAATACAGACGATTTCTATGAATTTATCAAAAATAATACAAATAAGTTCGATACATCTAATTATAAAATAGAAAAACCAATTCAATATTCCAGTGACAAAGTCAGTTCTGGGTAATTTCAAGGATGAATTCCCAAATGATCCAATAATCCAGTGTAACAATCCGAATATACGAGCATCGAGAAGTAAATATGTAGGCACGAAGAACTGTTAAATTGAGCAATTAACGCGAGACGACTCGCGAGACCAATTAGTTTAATTAAGCGAAAACCCCGATGAATTCTATCCATCGGTATGGCAGCATCCGTCTGATAATCATATAAACTGTCAACAATAATTTATTATAGAAAAATAATGAGGGCAGACGGCCGCTTGAACAAAGGAAGTCACACAGCTGCGGACAACAGGTGTTCAGATTATTGCCTCATTATTCTGGATATAAATACAGGAGCAAAATTTGAATAAAATCAGTCTAGTTTGACCAGTCAATATGAAACTATCTCCGTCAGTAATAAGTTTACGCGAAAGTGATAATCAGTCTAGTTTGAATCAGCAAATTGAAGTGAACTCCGTCAGTAAAATGTCACGCGAAATTTTAGTTTCGATTTAAATGGGAAAATAATCTTTGTCAGTGAATTTACGTGTAACAAAAAGTTTAATCAGTTGGAAACAAAGTTTTCATAACCCCCGATATTATTGCCGAAATAAAAAAGACCGAAAAATTTCTCGAGCTTAGAATAAACCGGCCCAAGGAAAAGTAACAGCAAATTATTACGAAAAAAATGATGTATTACAGCTCATTTTTACGTGAGTGTCATTCAAAAAGAAAGACCGAATTTTCATTGGTAATTAAAGTGTAGACTTTATATCGAGAATAACAATCTCCGAAGATTTATAAAAAGGTGTTGTCACAGCCTCCTCTTAAACTCTATTTTACGTAAATATCTGTGTTTAAATGATTGCGATTCGAAGAGTTATTGAATCCATGGTTGTCTGGTTATTGCAAAAACTTTACATGTAATGATATTTTAATTGTCATATATGTTTCTACCCTAATATGTATTATGAATTGTGTGTAATGTTTATACCTTGTTGTCCATAGAAATTATGTCATGTCATCGTTACGAAACGATATTTATTCAAATATCTTTGAGATAATTTGTGCTATGAGTTATTTCCATTTTGGTTTTGTATATTTGGGAATATAGTAACAGGTGAACAGAGTCCCCGTATGATAGCGAATTTCAATATTTAATGTGCCATGGTTTTTATTGTGTTGAAGTTGTGTATTTTTTTTATTAATACTGTTATACTCGAATGTTAAAGATCTATTTATATATGTTCCCTGTTGTTGAATTTGACATTGTAGAATTACAGAAAAATGAATCCTTGTAAATGATTGGTAAACATGTCTCACTGTCTCTTGTACATGAACTGGCGAGAAAAGTAATGATTATATATTGGTATCGTTTCTGCTATGAGTTACAGAATCGAGTAAGACGGCGTATCTGCTACTTAAAGTAAGACTGGTAGAAGGTAATGTTAGCGAACACACTTTCTATTTTTTTAATTGATAATTTTCCGATATTATACGTTTAGATAATTACATGCACCTGATGTTCTTTGTTTTTGTGTGTACTATTGCAATATCAGTTTAATTCTTATTCAATAAATGTTTAAAATGTACGTTGGTTTGTCATTCAGTAGGTTTATAACAAACATCTAGTTAACCAAAGCAACCTCCTACCTGTTTGGGAACAGCCGCTCGATTCCAAACAGGAAGTTATTATTGTGGCATACTCAAGTCGTTTTTGAATTTTCCCAAAACATCTTTCTCTGGCAACACATCTCCCTTGTCGTTGAGAGGGTGAATTTGAACGATCTCTGATTATGAAAGTCGGCCGGTTGGGCCACGGTATAAAATCAGTTGTGGCGACGTGGTTCATTCTTCACCTATGGTAAGTGTCCCAAAACATCAAACCATAAAGGCCCACCAACATCAGCTTTACGGTACAGGTGCTAAAGCGTATTATGTGAAATCTGTTGATGGTGAACTGAAGAAGGCCAAAGGCGTCAAACGATCCGTTATAAAGAATGCATTGACACATGTGAAGACTATGAAAAAATCATCGAAGAAGGAGGTATGATATTCAGGAAGATGAACTCATTCAGAAGCGTATTACATGATTTATATTACACTGAACTGAAAAATAAAGTCGCATTATCATATCACGACGACAAAAGATTCATCATTCCGAATACCACTCGAACTCTTCCATGGGTCATAGCGATATGACCCCATGGAAGAGCGCCTTAGACCAACTAATTAATTTGTTGACTGTTGAGATGAATAACTGAATTATCATTCGAAGTGTTGTTGCTTTTTCCTTCAAACCGGAACATTCATTATTTGTGATTATTTCATTGTGATTTTTTTACATTGAAGTATTACTTTTGTCAAGTTACTTTGATGAATATAAAAATGATGAAAAAAATGTTATTTTGTTTTACTTATATTTTCTCAACCAATTACTACAAAGTATATAGCATAATGTAAATGAAAGAAATATCAGTTTGAAAATAATCATCGTAGGGTGCACAATGTCTAAAACGATTGATAAGTTTGGTAGAAAAGAAAATGAGGTGGTAATGCCATTCGAAGTCCTCCGGGAATGAATTTAAATTAACAAAAGATGGTCATTATGACATGCAAAGAAAAATATTGAAAAATACAAGCGAACCAATTGACAAGAGTGATTGTGTAACTGTATCATATCTTGAGGGGAAAATTAATGGAACAAAAGAGGTCATACTTCTAGCCCTACAAGCTGCAATACAATCCACAATTGGTAATGTTGCTCGCGATGCATGTCAAGCATTCGATGATGAAATTGCAGAGGCTCGGATAACTTTGGCTCGTAAATATGATAATCTCAAAAAGTGACGTAGAAATGAAAATGGCTGACATAACAGCGTCTACAATGAAGAAATATGACGCTTTGGAACAGAGAGTTGTAGTTTTGGAGAAAAAACATAAACTCAAGTCATCAGATGGACTGGGATATCCAGGACTGGACATTAATCCAAATGTTAGAATAATCGAACCAAAACCAACAGATGACGTATGACGAACATGGTGAGTGTATGTATACATGGACTTCGGGACCACCCACCGGGGGGGGGGGGGAGTAAAGGAGCTAGGAGAGTTCCAAATCAAAACCCCATGTATTTTCTTATGGAGGTTAATTCTGGCAATTTTGGATCCTGCGACCAACCAGAGCGCTCCAAATTGTCACGTGACCCAGACGCATCGTCGCGAGTACACCAATCAGAGCGCTCCAAAGTGTCACGTGACCCAGATGCATCGTCGCGAGTACACCACGCTGGTGCCACCTATGAGTCACTAGCCGAACTATCTATTAGTTGAAGAAGGACACTGCAAACACTAATCCTAGCGCCACGTATGAGTCACTAGCTGAACTATCTATTGGTTGAAGAAGGAAACTGTAAACACTAATCCTAGCGCCACCTATGAGTCACTAGCTGAACTATTAATTGGAAGATGAACAAGGCGGATTCTGGCCCAAAATCCCATGTTTTTTCTTATGGAGCTAAACTTTTTGCAATTTTTGGTTCAAACAGGAGTAGGGGAAACGTGTGTCGTCATCGACGCAGGATGGATGAGTATCGTAGCGATTCAAGCGTGGAACTCCGCCCCTCGGCCCCCTTGGTATTCCGCCTCACCTATCAGCCCCCTTAGTACTTCGTCGCCTCGGCCTCCTTGGGACTCCGCATCAGGCCCCCTTGTCTCGTTCCAGTAACGTGATTTTAATTGGAAAATTTATAGTTATGAGATTCGAACCCACGACGTCCGCGTGGTAGACATTGTCCTTAGCCTCTACACCAACGTAAGATATTGAAGTTATTTGCGAATGTTGGGTATTTATAGCGTTAGTTTTATCGGGACCGAAATTGACTCATTCATTATACTTGACAGCATTTTTTTTTGATTTCCGTAGAATGTAATCGTCATTATCATATGAAGATAGGAAAATATACTTAGATTTGGGAAATAATTAATATTTTTATGTGAAGATGTGTATGTGTGTGTAAGAGGAGAGACGCGTGTGACGCAATCGATGCACAAATTTACGTGGCTTTGCGTATAGGATATTAGAGATTCATTTGAATAATTTATTGTACAGAATTGTTTCATGTCCTGTATCAGTAACCACACAAAGATAAGCGCTCGATTCATCGATACAAAAGTATATGAACACAACAAAAGTTATAGAACACACAGAGTCATCTATGAGTCACTAGCTGAACTATCTATTGGTTGAAGAAGGACACTGTGAACACTAGACTCATAAGGCTGCATCTGTCAAATGTACATGCCAGCATGGCAGGTTTGGCGTTGCAGTTGTACAATAAATCATTGTTTATGGGGCAATGTAGTGTTGCCGGTTTTGGAATTAATCGTGAACTACTCGATGAAAATTGGAAGCGCGAAAGTGATATATTAATGATAATGAATCAGATTTAAGAAAAAACATTACAGATTAATGAGGCTGTATCGTTTCAAAGTGTGATCCCTCAATGTTACAAGGTATCTCAAAATACATCATTGTAAACAAACATGGCGTCGAAGTGTAGAGGGTGCGTCAAAATACATTCGTTTTTCGTGCGTTTTCGATCGTTTTTCGTGCTTTTTTGACCGTTCTTCGTGCGCTTTCGACCGTTTTCCGTGCGTTTATTCGTTATCTCTTCATCGTTATTGTCGTAACGGTTTTTTGTGTTTCAATATGACAGTCATTTATCATTTAACGCGTTTCGCTAACCAAGTTAGCATCATCAGGAAATGACTAACGTCCTTGCTTTGTCATATGAAGATTCATTTTGCGAATTTTCAGACTCTTGAACGGAACCTTGTGGAACACCCAGCGTAACTTCTGTTACAGAGTAGTGTCGGTCAGCCAATCAGAATGGAGAAATCAAATATCGCTCGATTGATTGTGCTAGATGAAATTGAACTGGAGAATGAGGATCAAATAATAATAATAGTGATAAAACATTAAAATTTGAAAGTGACGTAGTCAGCGTGGGATGTGGTGGCGTGTGTGATAATGAATGAGTTATTACAAAGAATAATACGCAACTGTCAGAAGGGCACTGAGTTGTATATTCACTAATAATGATCGGATCGTCGCATACAGCACGTCAAATGAAAGGATAAGAAATGCAGAATTCATCGACGAAGAAAAAACAAATATGGCGTTATGAATATAATATTCAACGCCTAATGTGAAATAACATAGGGAAAATTGCAAATTCAACAAACTTGTAATTAAAAAATGTTGGGTTATGAACAACCATAAGTTTATTCCAATTGCAGAACTTGATGCAAAACGCAGAATTTATTGACAAAGAAAATGAAAAAAATCATTGTATACTGAAACATATGATATATTTGGATACCTTAAGGTGAGAAGGATTCGAATCCATCAAAAACGACCACTTCCGGTCCTCCGATTTCGATGATTTCAACATCAATGGATTCGTTTAGATGTCATGAAACATAATCAATCATTTGTCGGAGCCAAAAGGACCTTATAACCTATTTTCATTATACTAGCAGCAACAGACCGATGTGGGTACTCATTTCAAATGATTTCATTTGTGGATTATGAAAAGTATAAAATACAGCGCCCAATGTGAAATAGCATAGAAATAATTGCACATTTAAAGAAAATCATTGAACATATTTGAAATTGAAAGTTGTTGGGTTATGAACAACTACGAGTGTAATGTAATTGCAAAAGTTTTATTCAAAACACATAATTTTGTTGATAAAAATTGGAAAAATCATCGTATACTGAAACATATGGTATTTTTGGATTCCTTAGGGTGAGAAGGTTTCGAATCCGTCAAAAACAGGTCACTTCCGGTTTTTACTTCCGGTCGTCCGATTCCGATGATTTTGACATCAATGGATTCGTGTAGATGTCAAAAAACATAATTAATCATTTTACGAAGCCAAAAGGACCTCATAATCTATTTTCGCTATACTAGTCGCAACAGGTCGGTGTGGGTACTCATTTCAAATGATATAATTTGTAGACTATAAAAAAATATAATATCGAGCGCCTAATGTGAAACAGCATAGAAAATTGCAGAGAGAATCATTGAAAAAACTTCGGATCGTTACGTACATCAAGTCAAATGAAAGAAGAAGAATTGCAGAATTGATCTATAAAGAAAAAAACAAATATGGTGCAACATGTCAGAAGGGCACTAACCCACATCTTCATTAATGATTGTTGAATCTCAACGTGCAGCACATCAAATAAAAGGGAAACGAAAGCAGAATTCATCGACAGAGAAAAAACAAATCTGAAGCAAAATGTCAGAAGGCACAAAACCACATTTTCGTTAATAATTGTCTAATCGTCACGTACAGCACGTCAAAAGAAAGGAAAAGAAATGCAAAATTCATCGACAGAGAAAAAACAAAGATGGCGCAGTATGTCAGAATGACACTAAGCAACATCTTTGTTAATGATAGTTGGATCTCAACGTGCAGCACATCAAATGAAAGGGAAATGAATGCAGAATTTATCGACAGAGAAAAAAAACGGAGACGATGCCAAGAGGGCACAAAGTTGTATCTTCAACTAATAATTTCGCATCATCACATGTAGTACTTCAGATAAAATGAAAAAAAGCAGAATTCATGTGTTTGTTGCGCTATTCAAATCCAAGGTGACATGGATCAATGTCAACGCTGAATAGGCATCTAACAAAGACTCTTTGATTTTCTTTTGTTTTATTTCAGAATATGTCATCACTAATTTTTATATTCAAACCCAAGGTGACATTGATCACTGCCAATGCCGAATCTGCATCCGAGATATGCAGTTCTGAAATCGACGAAACAAAGGCTCTTTGTTTCATTTTAAAATATGAGATCACTTATTTTACTATAAAAACGTTATGCATGGCGAAATGAGTTAGTTGCATCCGTTGAAAGTGATAGCAGTGACGAGTGCACCGATTTCTATTTGAAAGTAAGTGTTTTAAGTTTGACTTTTTCCTCAGATGAATTTATTCAAATGTAATTAATTGAAAGTTGTTGAGAATTGTTGAATCCTTTGATTTCCAAAATTTTTTCTCGATATATATATGTTGGATGATTTCAGTCGAATGTTTTAGATGTCGTGGTTTTTTGAGATAGTATTCGCATATAATTGAATCAAAACATGAAGCTTTCATTTTTCATTTTTCGCAGATGGATTTACAAAAGTTGAATGCAAGTTCGATCGTGAAGAGAAAGCCAAGTATCAAAGTAGCAGATTTGCCTGTGGAGATGCCGCAGAGGATATTCACTGCCAAAATTGTGAAAGGAAATTTGGTGAGGCGGTCTTGTTGGATTTGGGAGATAAAGTATCATTTCTACCACACCGAGTGACGGTGAAGAATTTTCATCAGGAAAATACGCTATTGTGTTCAAAGGGTTAATGGACATTGGGAAAACCGAATCTTGTCGTTTCATTTGAGATTGTACAAAATTAAGGTTAGTATTGTTTCCAATTTTTTTCTTTGTTTTATAGGCAAAGAGTTTTTGGGGGTATACAATATTTTTCATTCGGGTCAAAAATTCTCATTCACAGATATGATCCGCATTAAGTAGTGTGTTTCCATACAATATATTTCCTTCACTTAGTACGTGCAGAATATGTGTTTTAAATTCATTATTTTGAATGACACTTGATTTTTTTATTTTCATTATAAGTGTAGCAATTACTTCATGAAAGACATTACCCTCTCTGTTGCCAAAAAAATTTTTTTAGTGTATGTTTTTATTAAAAAATCAAATTTATTTCAGTGTATGTTTTTATTGAAAAATCGAATTTATTTCAGAATAATACATCAACGTGTGCAGTATCAGTCAGAGTCATCTCAACAACAACATTCAGAACCGTCGCAGCAACCTTTCCAGAACGAGTTTAAATCTCAGCAGTTTCCATTTTTTTCAGTCTATAGTTGCACATTGTGAGGCTATAATTCGTCGATATTCAGGGATTTGTTGGACAGACTGCGTCTATTCAATATATACACAACCGTAGTGAATTTGGAAGACTTTGAAGATACATGGTGGTGTATTCCAAAATTCAAGAAAAACACGCCGTTCTGTATGGGTCATTCCAAAGGAAATTTGTTCAGCTGCAGTTTCAATAACGTTGATATTTTATATAAATGGCTTTATAATATACTACCAAAATAAATAAAATACATATCACACACATCTTTTTTTTTGAAAATGAAAACTTATCTTATACAGGGAAAGTTGTCAAAAATATGCAATAACATAAAATTATATACCAGATTTTATAGTGATGAATGAACATCATATTGAAAGATACAAGGTTGACAAAAACAGGACATTTTAGAAATAAAGGAAATAAGTTTGGCTGTCATTTTAAATTCTGATTCGTTGGGTCGATATAACAAAAAGTGGCATTTTATATCTTGAATTTTATTTAGGACATTATTATAGATGATTGACATTTGACATTAAATTTCAATTGTGATATTTGGAAATTCATTTCGTATTGTAGTTTTTTCGGAATTCCCATTCAAAATAGCATCCTTTGATATAGATACCGGATGAGTCTATTATGTGTAGATAACCTGAGTTTCAATTGTTCGGAGTTCTGAGTTCTAGAACATATAAACATAACAAAGTAACGATACAGACAAATATGAAAAATCGTCATAAAATAATTCAAATCCATTCAAGTGAATACATGAATTGAAAGATATTTTAACCTCAACTTCGATATTCTGAAACAAAAACACACAGTATTCACAATTCCATCTTTCGTTATCCCAAGTTCATAGTCATCAAAAATGATACGATTATAATATATAAATATATATATATATATATATATATATATATATATATATATATATATATATATATATATATAACCGAAAGGTTTTTCTGTTATGGTGTCGTCATAATATCAATAAAGCGAGTGCACGAAAAAGTATTCAGTAATAGTTAATCTGGTGATTCATATTTTCGCGCCATCAATTTTCGGAAACCCCGAGTTTGGTCTGAATGATGGTTACGTCAGGACGCAAAAAAGGTTGTTGAATGTACAGCCAGTTCCCGAAAGTGGTTCATGTCTTTCTTCGCTAGGGGGTGTTCGCGTCGACACAAGTATATCTTGTTGTATATTTTTGCGACATGTCGCAGACGATTGAAACTCCGCAAATCTGACAACATTGTATATTCCGTGTATTCTATGGGAATGTCCAAAATTCATGAGAATTGGGTAGTTGTTCGTTCCCTGACAAATGATATGTGTTGTGTTGTGTTGTTCAATATGGAAAATTTGAGAGCAATGAATTCCAGTGCACGGTCCAGCAGAATACTCCAAATGTGCCTTAATTCTGGAACTGAGTCTATAAAATTACCAGAGAAAAATAATATTCTTCCTGAAGGTAAGAAATGAGTGTTAGATAATAGTAATGAGATTGGTGTTTCCTTACAATTTGTGTACTTTTCATATTACAGTGCATATTATGAGTGCAAGGTGAATGACGATAAATTGTTTCGAATATTACCTCGGAATGAAAAAACATTTTGAATGTCAATTTTTTTCTACAAGAGGTCACAGCGTTCTCGGCAAGAACGATGTCATGGGCTTTTGCACTGCTCACACTGCACTGCTACCTCTGTAATCTGTTAGTAACGATTTTCAAAATAATTGCATTTCTTCAAACAGTTTTGTTCGACTGAAATTTCAAGAGATATTTTTTCCACAAATAATCGATTTTGTTAGTGATCAAGGTACAAGCACTTGCATGCTGCAGCCTTCAAGATTAGAATTTTACGATATTTAGAGTGACCTAATTTGATGAGTTTTTCCACTACTTGACTCAAGAATACACTGTGTCCGAGATAAGAATAAACAGCATGGGGATATCGGAACGGTAAGTGATATGGGGTCGATTGAATTAGAGAAAAGTAGCGCATTTATGTGCCTAATAATATGTCATTTGGGAAATTTTAATATTTCGAGTGATTTCGGAGATATCCGAGAAAAACCAAAATTTGTGAATTTCGTTTTTTTTTTTTTCAAAAAAACAAATAGCACTTTGCCATGAACACTTTTTAGGCAGAACGTAAGCAGAATTTTTCTGTGACGTTTCGTCTTGTAGAAAACATCATCAACTAAACCAAAGTATAGCCTGTATTGTACTCCATCGTGGATACAGCAATGTATTACATAATATGATTTCATGACCATTTCTCACGCCAAATGAGGAGTGATTACTTAATCTGCTTTTCCTCAATTTTAGATAGTAGTTACGCGCTGGAAAAAATGTCATATTTTGATACTCGAAGTAAATTGATTAGTCTTATTCAAAATAAAATTTAACTTACCACTTGCAGGAATTTTTGCGTTGCTGAATATAAAGATGAGTCGCAATTTCAAAAGTTTACTTTATGAAATGTAATTGTAATGTAATAATTAGGAGCTCTTATGTATTACAAAAAAATAAACAGAAATTCATAACAAGGGTTCAAATAACCCGTCGTTATTTTCTGAGCACAAGTACGCTCGTCTCACAGACGAATTTAAAGCTTGAGTTTACATATTGGGGACAATATTGTTAAAGGCCGCAGTAACCAATCTTAGCAAATCTTCTTCATTTTGAAAATTATGAGAGAACATTTGATTTTTGGTATATCTCCGAAGAAAAAAGTCTAGTGGGGTTAGGTCGGGCGACATTGCAGGCCATTGTGTCACTATGAGTACAAATTCACTGTCCTGGGCAGTTCAAATAATCACAAGCAATTCTAGCGTTATGTGCTTAATCACCACCTTGTTGAAACCAGCAGCTGTGAGTAACCCCTAAAGGCAAATTATGTAAGCGTCTTCCAAATCCTTCACTAACAAATTCATGTTCCGCTCTTTTGTTGAATCGTTTTGGTAGATGAAAGGCCCAATTACATACGTACCGAGATTCTCAACCCACATGGTAAAATCGAAACGCGCTTATTAAAAATGCCATTGTTGGTGAATTAGGTAGGTAGCGAGATGTAAAATTAGGAACGGCAATATGTCAACAATTCTACCAAACAACAGTATTATTATGACAATATAACATTGAGTGTCACTTTTCCCAGCGCATACTATTTAAAATTGAAGAAAAGCAGGTTAAGTAATCACTTTTCATTTTGCGCGAAAAATGGTCATGAAATCATATTGTGTGATATGTTGCTACATTCAAAATGAAAAATGGAGTCGTATACAGGGTATACTTTAGGTTAGGCCCATATGAAAATATAAAGTTGATGATGTTTTCTACAAGACGAAACGTCGAAGAAAAATTCTGCTTACGTTATCGTGGAGTCCTCAAAAAGTGGTCTTGACAAAGTGCTATTTGTTTTACATTTCTTCCGAAAATAAATCTAGGAGAAAATAAAAACGAAATTCCCAAATTTTGGCTATTCTCGGATATCTCCGAAACTACTCATAATATTGACACTTCCTGAATGGCATATTATTAGGCACATAAATGCGCCACTTTCCTTTAATTCAATCGACACCGTAATACTTACCGTTTCTAATATCCCCATGCTGTTCATTTTTATTTGTATAACTGGGTTAGTGTTAGTACAGATCCCCTTTTTTTGATTTAGATGGAAAACCTGATTTTTCTCACTATATAGCAATTTTTAGTGTAGACGAAAATTTTCAATTTTATAGATATAATTGAAGAAGATCAAGAATTAGTTTTTCTACTAAGTACCATAATGATACGGAAATATCTGACTCAAAAGTTAATATATTTTCTCATTATCTCAGAAATGGATATTAATTCTTTCAGTTATGCTAAGTTCCGTTATTTTGAAGAGATTCACAAGAAATATGCTTCAAATTTTCTTCACAACTGTTGTAGTATATATAAACAAAAATTAATACCACTCTCAAGAATTTTATTAATTACTATGTGAGTTAATTTTGTTCATATTTTTCATGTTGAAAATCGCCAACAAATTTCCAACACATTTTTTTGCTGATCTTTATTAGTTTCTAAGTCAAATGTAGCTAAACCATGCTTTCAATTTTCTCTTCAAACAAAATTAAAATTTTCGAACTGTTTCAATCTCATTTTGAAACATGAAAATTTTTCGAATATTATTTTTTTTTAAAGTAGTTTGTCGCTTGTCTAGCTGTACTTTCCGTCAATACTATTTTTCATTAAATAAAATGAAAACTAAAAATAAGTTCAGATCTTTTTTTACTTAGTCCTGAGTAACTTCTCAAGATTTGTTATTTCAAATGTTTAAAAAAAAGTGTATTCCATTTTATTTGTTCGGCTTCAGGCGATTTTGATATTAATATTAACATTTTCGAAGAAGATAATCGAATTTATATAAATTTTATTTTCTAATTTTTTCTAGGTTTTCCTACATGTTCCAGTACTATACAAGATACACAAATTTTATCAATTCCATTGAAAATACATTCAGAAAATAACTCCGTAAAGAGTTGTTTGTTTTCATCTGACAGTGATGATGACCCAACTTATCTACCAGATTCTGATTACGACTGTGATGAAAATGAAACCATGGGATGTCGGACTGAAAATTATGCATTTCGAGTGAGTAAAATGAATAGTCCAAAATCTATTTGTTTTATTCAAAATTCTGACAAACAATCCATTTCAACTCAAAAAACTCAGTTTAATAATCCAAATTCTCCAATTCATATGAACTACGAGCAACGATACATGTTTATTTTAATTAATCAAATGGGCTGAGTGCATTTAATTGCTGGAAAAGTTAGCCTAGCCTTCAACTAATTTATGAAATCTATGCATTAAGAGAAATAATTCGGATAAATTTTTCATAAGGTTGAGTGAAATTATTCCTTCTGGTATTTGATATTCACTTTTTCTCTTTAGGCCGAATGTCACTTATCACAATCTTCTATCAAATTGTTTTTTATTCAGGCAGCTGTCGGAAGTCATCCTAGTTCATCATTCAAGAATAGAATGTGTAACGTAGACCTATCACATCATGAGTCTTCTGAAGATTTTTACATACCAGAATGCAAAAAAATAGTCATAGTATCCAACAAAATCATTAAAAATTCTGATACACCAGAACACAGCCAGATTGCCGAGCAAAATATATTGCAACCAGTTTCCTTGTTGGTCAGTGACGAAACGGTAAGAATAATATGTTCTGTGTTGATAATATTATTGATAATAGGGTGTTATTGATGATGGGTCAAAATGGGTGTTTCCGTTAACCAGCTGTTATCGTCTTACAACAACACTCGAGGTCGAAACTTATGCTAACTGAGGTTCACCAATGTCTTACCTCTCAAAGCATGAGTAGGACGCATCAACCAACTGAATACCGTTGGAACATATGGAGTTGAATTCAATAAAAAACGGGGAAACGTGAAAGCGCAATGTAAAGCATGGTTTGAAATTTCCGCCAAGAAACAGAGGCTATAGTCTACAAGGCAAGTGATCAAGGGTCGAGTTTTTTAAATCTCATTATTAAAGGATTCAAGTTGACAAGTATATACTCCTTCCCAAACATACACACACCACATGATCGCAAAGACATTTATCATAATGTGTTACCATTCTTTTTTTATTTTTTCATTAAAACCTAATCTTTAATTAGTCAATGCTATAAAACTAAACTTTTCGTTTAAACTTCCTAACCATATTATCTCCTAATAAGGACGGTAAGTAGAAATTGAACTGCAAAGAAATAGTATTACATCTACATATGGAATCTATTGAAAACTTTCTTTGAAAGAGTATTTACTCTAAACTATAGAAGAACTGTTTGATGTATAAATTCAGTCGAATATTTGGTTAGCGTGAGTGCTAACTTCTACTATTATGAATGCGGAAATGATCCCTACTCTGGAACGAAGGGTGTTTGATACATATCTTCTATTCCATGCTACGAATTGCATATTATAACGAAAAACGTCGCTAATTTTTTGCTTGTACATGCTTTACTTTTGAGGGTTTGTATGGAGATCACAATTGGTTGACGAAAAAACACAGTTTTAGCTAACCTTAAAAATTGGACAACGAAAGTCTTAAATTCATTCAGTTCAAATTTCAGTGCAATCATTTTGTTACAGAATGCAGATGGTGACGAAAATATCATTTCAACTACAACAAATGAACACGTTGAATTGGTAAATGATGCAGGTATCAGTAAAACACAAAAAAATTCCAGAACAACAATTTATAAAAGTATTCGTAATCCAGATTTTTGCTTTTTTTGCGAAACGGAAGTAAAAAATTTCGCAAGACACATTCAACGCAATCATGGTGGGGAAACAGAAGTACAAAATATTTTAGCTTTACCACCTAAATCCATCGAAAGAAAACGTGCTATTGCTTGTCTGAGAAAAAAAGGGAACTTCATTCAGAATTCAACGACTTTTTCAAAACCAGTACATAAGAGCCTGCTCAAAGACTCTGAAGAAAATTACATTCCTTGTCCCTTCTGTTTGGGATTTTATTCTCGTAAACTCTTATGGAAACATAAGAAAATTTGCTCTCTCAATGAAAATCCCCCTTCGGGAAAATCCAGTGCGGGACAAAATTTGGTGCTACGTGTCGATCAGACTAATTTAGACTTGAAAACTAAAGTATTTCCACGAATGATAGCAGACAAAGTTTCTCTAATTGCCAGAAAGGATTCCCTCATATGTGCCTTTGGATCTAGATACCTAAACACACACAGAGAATTTCATCAAATTAACGTTTGTTCAAGAAAAATGAGAGAATTGGCAAAAGTTTTGATGGAATCCGAAAAATTGAATTCCTCCATAAAAAATTTATTTGATCTCCTTCAGCCACAATACTTCGATCTCGTGGTTCAGAGCGTGAAGATTATTGCCAAATATGATCCGCAAAAAGAAGAGTTCAAATCACCTACTTTTGCTATGAATATTAGTAGGTCCTTGAAGGACTGTTGCGATATAGCAATTTTGCATATTATAAAACGGAAACATAATTATTTGAACTTGACTGCCTCTGAAGCTGAAGCACATGTTGGACTATTTAAAAAATTATTAGAAACTACATGGAAACATGAAATTTCGACTAAAGCAGGAAATGACCTAAACACGAAGACTTGGAATAAAATAACTCTGGTTCCCTTGGCAACTTAAAGTTGTTTAGGGACTATTTGATAGAAAAGGGAACGAAGGCAGCACAAAACCTGAAACAAAATATTAAAAACTTTAAAGCTTTCAAAATTGTAATGGAGACTATATTTTGCAGATTACTTCTTTTGAACAGAAGGAGAGTTGGAGAACTGCAAAGAATAAAACTGGCAACCTATATGTACACAGAAAAAAGTAATAATAAAAATTATGAGGAATTCGCCGATGCCGTAACCCCAGCAGAGAAATTATTATTGAAAAATTTCAAAAGGGTTGTTACTAGAGGAAAAAGGGGTAGAGGAGTTCCAGTTCTTTTCAGTACAGATGTACAGGACCATATGAAATTGTTACTTCAGGCACGATCTGAATTTGTTAATGAATCTAATTTATTTTTATTTGCTAATCCTGCATCAAAAGAGCAGCCTTTAATAGGATACAAAGTCATTCAGAAGCATGCGCGATTGTGTGGCGCGGTGAATCCGGAAGCATTAACCTCAACAAAGTTGAGAAAACATTTGGCTACTTTAACTCAAGTTTTCAATATGACTCAAAATGATATAGAGCAGTTAGCTACGTTTATGGGTCATACAATAGATGTACATAAGCAGGTGTATCGTCTTCCTGATGATGTATATCAGACTGCAAAAATTGCCAAGTTGTTAATGCTAATGGAAAGAGGGGAAGCAGGAAAATACAAAGGAAAAACTTTAGATGGAATAGATTTGAAGATGGATGATGACATTCTGGAAGAAGAAGATGCAGAAAATTATGACATGAAAAATAATTTGGAAATTACTGAGGGCATAAATGATTCAGCCAATACTCTAGACGAAGACATTGAGGCATCGCAACAAAATATAAGAGAATCAATTCCCACAGCGAACAAAAATGCAAATAATTTCAAAAAGCGATTGCTAGTACCTTGGACAAATCAACAAAAAAAAGTTGTTACAAAATTCTTTCAGAATCACATCAATATGAAGAAACCTCCCAGACGACACGAATGTGAAAATCTGATAAGCAAATATCCTGAATTGCTGGAAAATAAGTCTTGGGCAAAAATCAAAGTATTCATCCAAAATGTATACAAAAGGAATATTTAATTTGGACTTTTACTTTTTTGTTTTGATGTTTTAGTCAATATTGATGTCAATGAATAAAGTTTCTTTTACTTTTTTGTTTTGATGTTTTAGTCAATATTGATGTAAATAAATAAAGTTTCTTTTTGATTTTTCAGTTTACTGATATAAAGTCTCCTGTCACACCATATCTCTTTTTTTGTTCTCTTCATTTGATTGGCATTGCATCATGTTGTAATGATATCTCATTACATTCACCATGAATCTATCGATTCGTGGTGAATGTTGCTAGTTCGGACTTCCACTGTCTAATATGGTGTTAACAGGTTCGAAATCAATGCTGTTGGGAAACAAATTTATTGTAGCATGAAAATTAAAATAAATCAATTACGGGTTGTACAAAAGCTAAGATATCAATTACAATTAACAATAAAACGTGATAATAAAAACAAACAAAATACAGAAAAAAAATCACAGTAAAAAATAAGAAAAATTTATAAATCTATGAAATTAAGCTAAAAATTGAAAGATTTCGAACCAACTTACTTCAAACCAAGTTACTTTGGGTGATGACGTCAACACCCGAAGACGATTGTGGATACTAACAATCGAAACGTCGTCAAATAACTTGGTTTGAAATCTCTTAATTTTTCCTTTTTAATTTTCAGATTATTGTGTCTATATATTTTTTTGTCTTATTTTTTCACTGTGAATGGAATGGAAGTCCCAACTAGCAACATTCAAGAACTTTTTACGTCCATACTGTATACAATTAGTGTTCCAGAGGTACAAATCAAATCAGCACCACTTCTGTATGCATATACTGGTATTCTGGATATATACCCCTTCCACTCTATTCTCCTTGACTAGAAGTGGCAACACTGCAGGACGCAGAAATGATTACAGATTGAAAAATAAAATACTTGAGGACGCAAAAAAGGTTGATTAATATGTCGGAATTTGAAATATACAAGGAAGCCGAATCGGTTTCATTATGTACGGATTCAGAAATGGTGGTATGATATAAATATGTGGTAAACTCTTTTAATTTTGAAGTTAGTTCAATATACTTTGTAGCTATCTGTTGGAAAAAGCCTGAACTTCACATCTATCATTACATAATCCTGTATACTCATATGGACGCAGAATCACCACCTTCATGTAAAGACGCAGAAATGATAGACGGATGTATATATATATATATTATATATATATATATATATATATATATATATATATATATATATATTATATATATATATATATATATATATATATATATATATATATATATATATATATATAGGAATATTAAACTATCTTCAAATGCAGTTGCATGAATGCACATCAAGCATTTTGTCGTAGTACGATGACTGGGGCAAAGTTACAACTTCAGCATAATATGAATGTTTATAAATATTAGGGAAGGTCAAGATCATCAACAGGTATTAAGAAATTCATTCGGTGTCCAAAGCTTTCGGAATACAATGTAAATAATTTTCTTTATGACTATTCGTTCGATATTGAATATTATTACCTCAAAATATATCGAAATCATAACACGTTTGCGATTCATTTTTTCAGTTACATATGAAAAGTGAGTTTCAGTTTGCAGAAATAATAGCCCACACATGTTGGAAATTTTGCCATAGTGTGGTGAAAATCGTATTGAAAATTCTACGAAATATAAGCGCATACATACAGAGTGAATCAATATTTGAAATACGTCGTTTGGAACCTCCATAACCCTTCTCTATCGCATTTTGGCAGAAATAATGCTGTTTCGTATTGTAGAGTTAACGTTCGAAATTGGGGAAAGTGAAGTATTCGACAGTTTTGCGTGCGACGGTTTTGCGTGCGTTTTCGAACAGTTTACGTGCCTTTATTCGTTATCGTTTCGTCGTTATTGTCGTTTTTTTTTCCTATTTCAATATGACAGTCATTTAACACTTAACGCGTTTCGCTTACCAAGTAGGCATCATCAGGAGATGACTAAAGTCCACGCTTTGTTGTATGAAGGTTCGTTTTGCGAATTTTCAGACTCCTGAACCGAACCTTGAGGAACAATCAGCCTAACTTCTGGTACAGAGTGGTGTCGTAAGCCAATCAGACTGGAGATATCAAATATCAGTAGAACGATGGTTTTAGATGAAAGAACTGAAGAATGTGGGTCGAATAATAATAATAATAGTGATAAAAACATTAAAACTCAACTTGTGGTACAGAGTGTCGGTCAGCCAATCAGAATGGAGGAATCAAATATCGTTCTAATAATTGTGTTAGATGATATTGAACTGGGGAATGTGGGTCGAAAAATAATAATAATAGTGATAAAATATTAAAACTTTGAAAGTGACGTAGTCAGCGTAGGAGGTGGTGGCGTGGTAGAAAATGTGTGAGGATTTGTGGAAATGAATGAGTTATTAGAAAAAAAAATGGAGCAACTGTCAGAAGGGCACTAAGTTGTATATTCGCAAAATGCAGAATTCATTGACGAGAGAATAAAAAGATGGCGCAACATGTCAGAAAGACATTAGGTCACAATTTCACTCATGATATTTGGATCTTAACGTGCAGCACATCAAATGAAAGAGAAACGAATGCGGAATGTTATCGACAAAGAAAAAACAAAGATGACGCAACATGTCAGAAAGGAACGAAGCCACATCTCCGTTAATGACAATTGAATCTCAACGTGCAGTACATTGACTGAAAAAAAAATGTAGAATTAATCGACAGAGAAAAAAACAAAGACAACGGAACATGTCAGAAGAGCAATGAGCCGTATTTTCGTTAATAATGATTTGTTCTCAACGTACACCACATCAAATGAAATGGAAACGAATGCAGAATTCATCGACAGAGAAAAAACAAAGATGGCGCAACATGTCAGAAGTGCACTAACCTGCTTCTTCGTTAATAAAAGTCGCATCGTCACGTGCAGCATATCAAAGAAAAAACAAAAGAGGCAACCATAAGGGCACTGAACCATATTTCCGTTAATAATAGTTGGATCGTCGCATTTGACATGATTCATTCACTCAAAACTGGAATGTTTAGAAGATACCAAAGGAGATCTTACGGTGACTATAAGTTCTGGTATGTTTTCTTAGGTATCGAATGATGCGTGCAATTTCGTTAATTCCAGCGACATGATTATTCCAAGACATATTGGTGTCTATTCGAACCTCAAAAAACTTATTGAAGCAGAAGGTGGAACCCAAAAAATAGGAGATATAGTATACCAAGTCAGTGAAGAGCGGCATTTTTCTGCAGAAAAATGTTTGAATTTCTTCAAATTTTCCAAATATCTGTAACAGAAAGACAAAACTCAGCTGCGGAACGCTTCTATCTATTAAAGTTAAGTATGTGTCGGTAGTGTGTAACGAAGGTTTCCATTAAATTCACTGGTTGCGCCCTCTGGAGGATTCAATTCATTCAATATTATCGGGATTGAAGGGGGCTGATAGGTTAGGTGGAGTACCAAGGGGGCCGATAGGTTAGGTGGAGTACCAAGGGGGCCGAGGGGCGGGGTTCCACGCTTAAATCGCTACGATACTTGTTCCATCCAGCGGCCCCCTTGGTACTCCACCTAACCTATCGGCCCCCTTGGTACTCCACCTAACCTATCAGCTCCCTTGGTACTCCACCCAACCTATCAGCTTCCTTCAATCCGATAATATTGAATGTTTGGTGGTCATACAATCGGGATAATAATGAAAATATGGATAACGGGTGTTGGTCATACAGCATCAAACACGTCTATAAAGCGTTAAAACGTTGTTTTTTTCTATTTCCAGACCCCTTGTATTCAACGGATTCGAAATGATAAACAATAAATATTGTCATCTATGGTGTATCGCAACAAACATCCTCCAGAGGGCGCAACCAGTGAATTTAATGGAAACCTTCGTTACACACTACCGACACATACTTAACTTTAGTAATCCAGTTTATGGTTAGTTTTATTGAATAGCCTCGAAATGTAAATATGACTTTGTAATTTTCTTTTCATTGTGAAATAAACAGCCTCGAAATGTGATAATACTTTATATTTTATTTTTTAACTTACGGTTACAAAAACTCTTTTTCATCAATATCATGAGAAAAAAAGACGTGTAATATACATTTACAACGTTCATCGACCAGTGAACATTTTTATGGTCACAGAGAACTCCTGTTCATCAATATCATGAAAGCGTTTATGAAATCTATAAAATCATAAAAATATCTTATGAATTGGATGTTGTAGTTTCTAACTATGTATATCAGAAACTTTCATTCTTGGGGAAAGGAACAGCGAACCCTGCAACAATAAACGGGTTTTATGAGTGAAATGAAACGTCTTTACTGAATTGATAATTATGATTATACATTCGACTGAAAGTATTTATCGATTTCATGAGAATAATAAATAAGTTCTCAAATTAACAAGTTCATGAAAACTATAACTTACCTTACAAATATACTATGAACTCATTTAAGCGATATGTATGTTATTAATTGAATCCGCTGTTCAAATAAATTGATTCATGGAAACTGTAACGTGGATTCCATTTATCGTGTATTCGACAATTTTTAGCGTGTCCAATCTCTGAAGTATAAATCAAATGTTGATTTACAGTTATTGTCACTAATAAACATGTTATCAGAAAGCCGCACAATCTATCAAAACCTACCTACCTGGCGATATCGGACATGTGATGCTTTAACGAAAATTTATTCGATCGCTATTGTTCAATGAAACAGGTGACTACCCCAAATATTCAAAATATCAAACAATGGTCACCTATTGTTGAAAGGTAGACACTTGAATAGTTGAATATTACTGGAGTTTTTTCCCAACTCCAAATCGTTATTTTTAACACTTCGACACGTGTTTCGATCACCAAGTGATAATCTTCAAAGAGGAAGATTAAAACTAAGGACTAGTGCGAGCTAATCCTATTTATGCTATAAAGGTATCTCATACAGGTAAAACATCCAGGCATACCAACCTAAATTAATTTTACAATTTTGCCTTATCTATTATTTTACAATATATGTTTATAAAAAACAATTTTCAGCTATATAAAATTAATTTCACAATATTGCCTTTCCAAATTTATTTTTGCAATGTGTCCTTATGCAGTAAACCCAACAACATTATTTTATTTTAATTTAACAAGCTATATAGTATGCTCTTTGGTATAGGTCCGTCATCGTTATTCATAATATTATTGTGTTTACTTATTTCTACACTCTCATAGGCATCTAGTTGCCTGTTGTTGTTGACTTGTCCAACTAATCTTAATGAATTAAGTCCATGGAATGGTTTTGTTGCAAAATATGATGGGCGACTGCTGATTTTTCAGGTCTTCCATATTTTAAGTGTGCTATATGTTCCTTATATCTTACTTCAATAGATCTTTTTGTCTGTCCATAATATTTTGCATCGCAGTCCTTACATTCAATTTCATAAATTCCAGACTTTTACGAATTCTCGACTTTGTCTTTTGGACTTCTCAAAAGGCTCTGTAGTGTATGACTTGTTTTAAAAACCACCTTCATACCTAATTCCTTGAAAATCTTTTCAAAGTTCCTCGTATATTGGTGGTATGAAACTGAGATGTATTTATCTTGGTTTTTGTCCTTTCTGAAAGTCGAGATTTCGTTCATACTTAACCTAAACTTCTTTTTCCTTATTATGTCATCTACAATACCCCTCGAGGAACCGTTAGTGGCTGCTATTTCCTGTATTGTACGTCTTCCTTTTTTGAACCTATCATGTGTTAGAGGGAAAGTGAAAAGACGATGCACTAAAAAATTCAACCCAGCACGTTCATGCTGTCCACAGTGATGTGAACTGTCAGGAATATACCTGTACGTGCTTGTTTCATTTCTAAATATATCGTATTCTAACCCTCCATATTGGCTCCTCATTACCAAACGTCAAGAAATGGTAGTTGTCCCTTATTTTCTAACTCATATATGTATTTTATTAATGGACATCTATTATTTAAAATGGAGACAAAGTCGTCAATATTCGATTTTTTGGTATCGAATATCGCGAAAATATCCACATACCTTAGCCAAATCTTAGGAAAATACTTCGACTTTTCTTTGGTTTCCATTTCGAATCTGCTCATGAACAGGTCTGCCAGGTAGGGGGACAAGAGGTTTCCCATGGCCGTTCCTTCCTGTTGTTCATAAAAGCAACCTTCTACCTGGAACCGATTTTATTTCATACACAAATTAGTAAGAGAAACGAATTAATCGATTTCGTTATTTTTGAAATTATTTTTCTCTAGTAATTCCCCGAGGTATTGCAAGGTCTGTGGAATTGGGACGCTAGGAAATAAGGAACTAACATCAAAAGAAACCAAAATCTCACCTTCTTGCAGAACCACGTTTTTAGTATGTTGTATAAACTCTAAAGAGTTTTTTATACTAAAACCTGGTTCCGCAATAGACAAGGTTTCAAATTCTTTAGTGAGCCACTTTGCTATTTGGTAGGTAGGAGCTCCAATAGCTGACACGATGGGGCGCATTGATATTCTCGGTTTGTGGATTTTTGGGAGGCAATATAGTTTCGACACCGTTGGGTTGGAAACTTGTAACTTTCGTTTCAGTTGAGGGGTAAGTATGTTGTCGCAATTCTTAAGGACGTCTTTTACTTCGGCAATCATCTTTGGTAACGGGTTCCTGGACAATTTCACATACGGTCCGTTAGTAATGAGAGTATTGACCCTTTCGTAGTAGTCCGATTTATCCAGAATTACTACTTTGTTACCTTTGTCGGATTTCAAATAAAAAACTTCCTTTTCTCTCAATCGTCTGATAAGTTTCTTTTGGTTTTTATTGTTGTTTATTGAATGCTTCCGTTTATCTGTTATCTTGTTCTTGGAGATTTGATTCCTGACCTTTTCTCGAACTAGTCCCTTCGAGGAATCGGGCATATATTGAATCGAACTTTCAACACTAGCAACGATATCCTCAAGAACTTTCTCGAAAGGCGGGATGCCAAATTTCAAACCGTTGTTCAAAAGGTTGATCTCTTCCTTATCAAACGATTGTGATGAATGATTTTCAACAATATTTATGACTTTCGGAGTGGTTTCTTTCGGTTTATGCTTAGATATGAGGGTTTTGAGTTTCTTATTGAGCGTACACATTTTTATGATATATTTTGATTCAATCATCCGAAACATTCCTCTCTGAAAGTCATTCCATTGTACGTAATCATTTTCGTCTAATCTATATGGTAGTTTTTTATATAGACTATAACTATCTGATTCTAAGAGACTACGGTTAGTGTACAGATTATCGATTTCTAAATCAAGCCATTTTTCTTTGGCGAATTTTTGGACTTTATCAGAAACTGAAGAATTAATAGGAATATTTACGGTAATAAAATTTGGAAAAATTGAATATCTTTTACAGCTCTTTAGAAACCGAATATCTGCTCGTATTAGCCTAATTTTAGTTGAATACTTACGATACAGATTCAGTTCCGTTGACCTGGCCGTCATTATGTGCATCATAAGTCTGGAATTTACGAAATTGAATGTAAGGACTGCGATGCAAAATATTATGGACAGACAAAAAGATCTATTAAAGTAAGATATAAGGAACACATAGCACATTTAAAATATGGAAGACCTGAAAAATCAGCAGTCTCCCATCATATTTTGCAACAAAACCATTCCATAGACATTAGTTCATTAAGATTAGTTAGACAAGTTAACAACAACAGGCAACTAGATGCCTATGAGAGTGTAGAAATAAGTAAACACAATAATATTATGAATAACGATGACAGACCTATACCAAAGAGAATATTATATAGCTTGTTGAAATGAAATAAAATAATGTTGTTGGGTTTACTACATAAGGACACATTGCAAAAATAAATTTGGATAGGCAATATTGTGAAATTAATTTTTATATAGCTGAAAATTGTTTTATATAAACATATATTGTAAAATAATAGATAAGGCAAAATTGTAAAATTAATTTAGGAGTTACCTTCATAGCATAAATAGGATTAGCTCGCACTAGTCCTTAGTTTTAATCTTCCTCTTTGAAGATGATCACTTGGTGATCGAAACACGTGTCGAGGTGTTAAAAATAACGATTTGGTGTTGGGAAAAAACTCCAGTAATATTCATTACTACACCAAAGGTTTCAAACACTGCATCATAAAAACTTGAATAGTTATTTATAGGTTATTGTTGAGTATGGCAGAGTATTACGAATCACAAATCATAATGAAATTCATTGAATTCAAAGAAATGCATTTAGTTTTCATTGATTTTCGATACTCAGTGACGGCGAAATAATTGATAGAACTGCATTACAGTGATATGTCTATTGAAATTATTGAAACTGATGTCACAATGAATGACCTTTCTGATAATCAAAGTAAGATAGGGTGAAAAAAGGCAGCAGATAAACAAGGCGGGTACGAGCGCAAAACCCCATGTATTTTCTTATGGAGATAACCTGCAATTTTCATTACATCCGATCGAATCCTTGTGGAACACCCAACTCGAGGTAGGTGTGTTTCCAAAATTAGGAGAGAGAAACGTGTGACGTAATCGATGCAGAGAAGAATGGAATGAATATCGGGGAGATTCAAAGAGCGTGGGCCCCCTTGGGACTCCGCCTCACTCCTGGAGCCTTCACCCCTGGGCCCCCTTGTCACGTACCAGTCACACGGTCATCGGCAGCTGAAGGAAATTCAATTAAAACAGGCGATCGGTATGAGATTTGTACTCAGGTCGTCGGCGTGGTAGACGATGTACTTAGCCTCGACACTAACGTGGGATATTGGAAGTAATTGCAAATTGTTGAAATTTATGGGGGTTATTTTGTCGGGACCTAAATTGACTCATTCATTGTACTTAACCGCATTTTTTGATTCCCGTAGAATGTTAGGGAAATTGTGACATCATTTCCATGAAGAAGGAAAATATCCTTAGATTTGTAAGTGAGTGAGAGAAACACGTGTGACGTAATCGAGAAAAGAGATATAGAGATGGTACCGAGGTGGTCAGTCGCCAACGCAAGCATGGCAGGTTCGGTGTTGTCGTTTGTAACTTAGGCATGAAGGGTTAGGAATACGACTCCATAAAAATTGTATTTTGGAAGCGCGAAAGTGATATATTAAAAATGATGAATGAATAATCAGATTAAAGAAAAAAACATGACGACAATGTAACGGGCATTCAATGAAGCATACAAGATGTTCAAAATACATCATTAGAGAAAAAACATGGCGTCAATGTGTGCAAGGTATGACAAAATACATCATTTGAAGAAAAACATGTCAGTTCAACGAGACTGTAACGTTTTGACGTGCGATCCCTCAACGTGTACAAAGTGTCTCGAGATACATCATTGAAGGAGAAAACATGGAGTCGAAGTGTATAGGGTGCGTCAAAATACATCATTTGAGAAAAAACTTGAGTTTAACGAGGCTGTAACGTTTCAACGTGCCATTCCTCAGTGTGTATAGCGAGTCTCAAAATACATCATTAAGAAAAAACATGTCGGTTCAACGAGAGTGTAGGGTTTCAACGTGTGAATCCAATGAGAAACGTATACAGGGCTTTTCATGATGAGCGTTAATTAGCCGTTTATGACAAACTATATGACGGATCAACCTGAAAATTTCACAGTATGCATAAATCAATATGACCTACACTCCTAAAATATTTCAGACGAAGCGGCGTTGTCGCTTCTACTATAAAGTAGCGGCTTCTCTGATTTTTCAAATGGAACACCCCGTATATAATATCATATTATGATTCATTATCCCTTTGTCAACAAATTCATATACTATTTCCCTATACCTATCTATTACCGTTTAGAAGATATAAATTAATTTCGATATTTTTTTTACCAAACATGAACTTTTATAAATGCTGATAATCTTGAACTCTCTTGCACTAAAACGATCAAATTTGAAATGGAGTGTAGTGATACTATGAGGATCTTCACTTCTAGTTATATTTTCATTTGCCTCATACAGGGTCTTCAAAAAATGCAGATACTTTGATCTCATGAAAAAATGAGTGGAACTCAATTTTTTCAAATGGAACACCCTGTATATTTCAACATTTTTGAGCTCTACATACAATTTCAGATTAACTTTGTTCAGATAATACTATTTCTATTTTGAACCGTTTTCGAGATAAACTGTTTCAAACGGAAACTGACGTGGTTTTCTTGCTCGTTTTTTTGAATTCATCACTTATTTTGGATATTCAACTTTTTTTTATACTTAGTAATATTTCTTTTTGATCCAGTTTTTTAACTGTCTCAGATCAGGCAATTCGAAATTGGTATGTACCTACCTTAGAAAAAGTTAACAATTTGTATACATTGAGATATTGGTCTCTAACGTACAACAGGACACATTAATATTTTTTAATAGTGTGCTTTGGAAAAGTAAATAAACCAATTATTTAACGTCAGACTTTCGTTGGTGGTTTTGACTGATTGTGATAGCTACCAATTATAATAGAATAATGTCAAGATTAGGTTACAGTAATGAAGATTTCTTGAATTTATCAATAATTTATGGTGAGTGCAATAGAATTGCAAGTAGAACATGCCGAGTATTTCATGAAAAATATCCACAACTTCCGAAGCCGAATAATAATGTGATGAATCGACTACTAAAAAACTGTAGGTTGAATGGAACCTTCCGTCCAAAAATCATTCGTAAGAAGACTAAAGTGGATGATGATGACAATGGTATAACAGTTTTGGGATACTTTCATGCATTTCCAAATACTTCTCTGCACGAGGCTGAAAGGGAGATAGGTATACCCTACGTGACAATTAGTCGAATTCTTAATAAGCATAAATGGCATCCCTATAAGTTCTACTGTGTCCAACATTTGAAAGAGACTGATTTACCTCGTAGAGTGGAATTCTTTGAATGGTTACTTGTCAAGACTCAAGAGGATGAACATTTCCTTGACAATATCATATGGACAGATGAGGCCAAGTTCACAAAAAATGGAGTTTTCAATAGACACAACAGTCACTATTGGGCGCCAGAAAATCCCCATGTTGTCCGCCAAAGAGGTTTTCAAGAAAGATGGCAATTCAATGTATTTTGTGCCATAAAGAATGAGTCAATTTTTCATATCGAGTTTTATGATGATATAATCTGAATGCATCAAAATATGAAGATTTACTGAGGAATGGAATTCAAATGATTTTAAATAATAGACCAGGAAGAGAACGTGTATGGTACCAAATGGTTGGTGCTCCATCCCATAATTCTCATTCAGTCAGCGAAGCTTTAACCGAAATCTTCGAAGACAGATAGATTGGTAATAATGGACCTTTTCGTTGGCCTCCTAGAACACCAGATGGCAATCCATTAGATTATTTCGTGTGGGGTTTCATTAAAAATATGGTTTACTCCAATAACAACAATGGAAGATATGAAATCGAGAGTTACAACTGCTTTCAATAGTTTGACTCCAGACTTGATCAGAAGCGCTACACATGACAATCTTTTGAAGATATTACATGTTTGTTTAAGTAGAGGTGGAAATGTGTTTGAACATATTCTGAAATACACTGACGATTAAATTAACTCATTAATTTATGGGTTGATTATTTTCAGTTCGTGTTTCAGCGTTAATAAAACTATTGTTTGAAGAGAAGTTTCATTCGATGGTTGAGGAGTATTTTAATAATTATCTTTTCATTGTATTATCTGTGACTAATTGAGAAACATCAAACGAAATGTTTTACAAAAATGAGTGATGAACAAGGAAACCATGTCAATTTCCGTTTGAAACAGTTTATCTCGAAAACGGTTCAAAATAGAAATAGTATTATCTGAACAAAGTCAATCTAAAATTGGATGTAGAGCTCAAAAATGTTGAAATATACAGGGTGTTCCATTTGAAAAAATTGAGTTCCACTCATTTTTTCATGAGATCAAAGTACCTGCATTTTTTGAAGACCCTGTATGAGGCAAATGAAAATATGACTCGGAGTGAAGATCCTTATAGTATCACTCCACTCCATTTCAAATTTGATCGTTTTAGCGCAAGAGAGTTCAAGATTATCAGCATTTACAAAAGTTCATGTTTGGTAAAAAAAATATCGAAATTAATTTATATCTTCTAAACGGTAATAGATAGGTATAGAGAAATAGTATATGAATTTGTTGACAAAGTGATAATCAATCATAATATGATATTATATACGGGGTGTTCCATTTGAAAAATCAAAGAAGCCGCTACTTTCTAGTAGAAACGACAACGCCGCTTCGTCTAAAATATTTCAGGCGTGTAGGTCATATTGATTTATGCATACTGTGGAATTTTCAGGTTGATCCGTTGAATAGTTTGCCAGAAACGGCTAATTAACGCTCATCATGAAAAGCCCTGTATATAGTTGGCATATCAAAATACACTGTTTGCCGTGCGTTTACTCGTTGTATGAACTATACAGATTCAAACTCAAAATACCATGCTTTTCCTTAAGGCGCTTCATTCTAGTTATTTTCAGACCTCCGATCGGAATCTTGTGGAATACCCACTCCAGGGAAGTGTGATGTGTGTGAGAGTGAAACGATGCAATATGAGTGTGTGTGTGTGTGTGTGTGTGTGAGAGAGAGAGAGAGAGAAAGAGGTGATGACGTCAGTGTGGAGTAGAGAAGAATCAAAGATGGCGACATACCGTAAGGGCGCAAAATCGTATCTCATTATTAAGAGTCGCATCGTCACGTGCAGCACGTCAAATGAAAGGAGGAATGACTTTATTAACAAAGAAAAACAAAGAGGCAGTCAAAGGGGCACTAAACCGTATCTTCGCCAATAATAGTCGAATCGTCACATACACCACGTCAAATGAAAGGAAAACGAATGGAGAACTCATCAACAAAGAAAAAATAAAGATAGCGCAACATGTCAGAAGGGCACTATGCCGCATCTTCGTTAATAATAGTCGGATAGTCATGTACAGCACGTCAAATGAAAGGAAAATGAATGCAGAATGTATATACAGAAAAACACAAAGATGGAGCATGTCAGAAGGGCACTAAGCAACATCTTTGTTGATAATAGTCGTATCGTCATGTACAGCACGTCAAATGAAAGAAAAACTAATGCAGAATGTATCTACAGAGAAAACATTGAGATGACGCAACATGTCAGAAGGGCACTAAGCCACATCTTGGTTAATGATGGTTGAATCTCAAGGTGCTGCACATCAAATGAAAGGGAAAGAAATGCAGAATTCTTCGAGAAAAAAAAAACGAAGACAATGCCAAGAAGGCACTAACTTGTATCTTCGCTAATAATAGTCGCATCATCATATGTAGCACATCAAACAAAAGGGAAAAAAGAAGAATTATGTGTTATATGTTGTTTGTTGACCTCTATTCATATCCAAGGTGACATAGATCAATGTCAATGCTGAATTTACATCCGACAATACGCCTCAAAACGAATACTCTAAATTTCTTTGTTTCATTTTAGAATATGTCATCACCTATTTTGCTACCCACACCCAAGGTGACATGGATCAATGTCAATGCTAAATCGACATCTGGAGATACGCAGTTCTCAAAACGACGAAAGTAAGACTTTTCATTTTCTTTGTTTCATTTTAGAATATGTAGATACTTATTTTACTATAAATACGTCCTGCGTGGTAAATAAGTTAGTTGTATCAGTTGAACGTGATACCAGTGATAAGTGCAGCGATTCTATTCGAAAGTAAGTATTTTCACGTTCGACTTTTTTTCAGATGACTTCATTCGAATGTAATTCAATTAAAAGTTGGTGAGAGTTGTTGAACCATTTTTAAATTTCCAAAATTTTTCTCAACACATATTGGATGATTTCAGTCGAATGTTTTTCATGTCGTCGTTTGTTTGAGATAGTATTCGTATAATTTGTAATTTGAAACATTAACTTTTTTAATTTTTGTTTTTCCGCAGGTGGATTTACAAAAATTAAATTAAAGTTCGGTCGTGGGAAGGAATCCAATAAACAAAATACCAGATTTACCTATAGACACGCAGCAGAAAATATTGACAGTCAAAATCGTGAGAGGCAAATTTGGCGAGGTGGTGTTGTTGAATTTGGACAAGAAAGCGTCATTCTTGCTGCACCAAGTGACGGGGGAGTATCACCCCCCATTCAGAAGAATTTTCATCAGAAAAATACGCTGTCTATCGTTTCATTTGAAATGTCACGAAATTATGGTTAGTATTGCTTTCCCTATTTTCTCTCCTTTCAATATCTAAAGAGTTTGTGGTTGTATACAATATTTTTTGTTCAGCTCAAAAATTCTCATTCATAGATATGATCCGCATGAAGTAGTGTATTCATACAATACTTTTCCTTTGTTTAGTAAATGCAGAATATGTGTTTGAAATTACTTGTTTTGAATGACAAATGATTTTCTCAATTATATGTGTAGCACGCTCATTTTTTACCATCACTTCATGAAAGACGATACCCTCACTGTTGAAAAAAATATTTTTCGGTATATGTTTATATTGAAAATCGAATTAATTTCACATCAATACATCAACGTGTGCAGTATCGGTTCAGAGTAATGTCAACAACAGCATCCAAAACCGTCGTAGCAACCTTTTTAGAACAGTTTCAAATCTCAGCAGCTTCCACAATACATTAACGTGTGCAGTATCACTTCAGAGTCATCTCAACAACAGCAACCAAAACCATCTAAGCAACCTTCACAGAAAGAGTTTCAAATCTCAGCAGTCTCCATTTCGTCAGTCTATAGTTGCACATTATGAGACTAGTAGTCGTCGATATTCAGGGATTTGTTGTTGAGCCACAATTTCACCCCAAGGAGATTGTCATTAAGATCGGTAATCTGTTACGTGATTTTTGGCTTTTCTTAGTAAGCGATAAAACAGTTTAGGTGTATGCACCGACTAATATCTCAGTGGAGTCGGGTGTGGGTCTTATTATTAGTATTAGACACAAAAAATGGTATGAGAGGGCGCCAAGTGATTTGAAAAAATATAACATACACCTCTCTTAGAGTTGAAATCACTAAATCCAATTGGCTTACTTGCCAACCTATATGTTAGTTGAAATAAAAATATGTGAATGGTATAAATATGTCTCTATAATAGCACAGTAAATATTTTGTAACACAAATTATACAAAATTTAGAGGTTAAAGGCCAAAAAAAACTCTCGAGAGAAAGGTTCCAGAATAAAGTCGATAAAAATCAACCTTTATTTCAGAACGCAACTACTTATTCGTAAAACTAAATCAAGGTAACCAAATATAGGTATATATACATATATATATAAATTCTAGGAGGCTTTAAGAAAAAAATACTCGGCTTGTTCCCACACAGCAAGTGTTTTCCTTATGTGCGCGAATAGACAAAAAATAAAGAAACATCCACTGGGTGGTACTTATCAATGGATCCTTAAGCGAATTCTATCGGGACGTTCCACGAGATAGGGTGAGACTTCCTCCGTTCCCGTATCAGCTGTCTTATGTTTGATCCCAGACAAAGGAAAAATTATCCAATCCTTTTATCACCTCGAAGACTACCACAAAATCCTATTCCTCGGGAGAATTGGAAATACAAGTTGAAACAGTATCATAAAACGCCTAAAAAGTCATGGAAAGTGTTACGGTCTGATCTAAACAGAACGCGGTATAAAAAGGAATATAATTTTCCACAACTCACCTCATGTGCAAAAACCCGACGCAACCCTGAGACGTTGAATATTAATATTCTATAGACTTATCCTCTATTACTAAAGAAAATTCGGCGATATCCAGAAAATACTATAATCCAAAACGAACTTCGCCAATTTGGAATGCAATAGTGAAAAATCCGTTAATAACGATACATAATATGCACTATTCATCCAATCTATCCAAAATACACACAGTCACTGTTCGGTCGACCGAAACATCCGATACGGTTTTTTTTTTCCGTACCTACTTTTTTTTCCCATAAAATTCGCATTCCCAATTGAAATCGCTCATTTTGACCGGCGAACGAAATAAATGAATTCGCATGTGTGAGGAAATTCACTATACATACCGAGTGTTGTTTCGCGGCGGTACCCTAGTATTTTAAAACCTTTTATAATTCATTAAAACACGTTACAAACTCCCCTTTTACTTCCCCAAAAAAAAAAAATATATATTTACATATATACTCTTTTTTTTTTTTTTTTTTTTTTTTTTTTAATCTAACTTGATATCTTTAATATGCCAATTACCTAAAAAAGCACCCGATACAAAATCAGTCAGTGAATATACATTAGGAGAAACTTTCCGGGCTACCTTGCACTTTATAAACTTAGGCGCTAATTTTGACGCAAAATAAGCCGCCTTATCGGACAATTGATAGTTTTTCTTCCAAACTATTTGACCAATTTCCAAATTGAGTGGTCGTCTCCTGAAATTATAACGATTCGCACTCTTTTCGTAGGCACTAGTTAACCGGGACTTGACTAAATCATTAATTTCCCTTAAACCTTTGACATGGTCAGCTAAACATTGCCTATCTGCAAATTCAAATTCGGTATTTTCGATATTTGGACCCAATTTATTATGAACTTTTCCCGAAAGATATAACTCACGTCCAAAATTTAAGTAAGCAGGACTATATTTCGTGACTTCGTGCACTGCGGTTCGTAAAGCAAATCCGAATTTGTGAAGATCTTCATCCCAAGTGCGATGATTATCCTTTATAAATGACCTGATCATGGTTTTCACAACACGGTTAACTCTTTCAGTTGGATTTGCTTGCGGATGGTAATGAGCATTGAACTGTATGTGAGAGTCGTAAGAGGAAACTAGCTTTTTAAAATGATTACTTACGTATTGGCGACCGTTATCGCAAATTATTCGCTCAGGTACACCATATATCATGAAAATATCTTTTTCCATATGATTTACTATGGCTTGACTAGTAGCGGACTTGATAGGAAAAAGTAAAACATATTTGGTAAATAAATCTGCCACAACAAAAATGAAACGATTTTTCTTCTTACTGAGTGGAAGTGGACCTATAAGATCAGAGCAGATTACTTCCCATGGACGAGATACTACTCGGGCACTCATTTGACCAAATGGTAGTTTTTGCTCAGGCTTCTGAGACTTGCAGACTTGACAATTCTTTATATATTTTGCTATATCAACGTTCAGTTTAGGCCAGTAATATAATGATGCAACTCGATTTTTTGTTTTGAAATACCCTAGGTGTCCTGAAGTTGGAGCATCATGACATTCCATGAAAACTTTCTTCCGAAGAGATTTGGGTACCAGTAATTTCCAATCATGGTCAGGATCAGAAGATGAAGTCGACTTCACCAGCTTGTAAAGTTTTCCCTCCCGTTCACACCACTTAACATATTTTTCTGGCACGGAACGGATTTTGTATAGAAGTTTTTCATACCATGGATCATAATCATCTTGAGTAACGTCAATATACGCTACCGCTCTTGATAAGGCATCGGGTACCACGTTCAATTTACCCTTACGATGAATTATTTCAAAATCAAAATTCTGTAATTGGAGAGACCACCTAGCTAAGCGACCTGAGGGATTTTGAAGTTTATGAAGCCATAGAAGTGAAAAGTGATCCGTAATGACCTTGAATTTAACTCCTTCAACGTAACAACGGTGCTTCTGAATTCCCCATAAGACTGCTAAACATTCCAGTTCCGTGGTTGAAAATTTGGATTCCTGAGAAGTCAAGGCTCTGCTGGCATAAGCAATCACGTGTTCACCGTCCTCCAAATTCTGTGTCAACACGCAACCTATTCCCACCTGTGAAGCGTCACACTGCAAAATGAATTCCTTCGAAAAATCCGGACAACTGAGTATGGGCGTAGAAATCAGCAACTCCTTAATTCTCAAGAAAGCAGAATCGGCTTCCTCAGACCAGACAAATTTTTGGTGTTTGCGAGTTAGTTGACTGATGGGCGAAACTAGAGAAGCGAAATTTGGAATAAACCGCCTGTACCAACTGACCATTCCAATAAAACGACGAACCTCTTTGACTGTCTTCGGAGTTGGATAGTTCAGCATCGACTCAACTTTCTGCGGATCTGTTCGGAGACCATGTTCGTCGACAAGATATCCCAAAAATCTCAACTGACTCTTCACAAACTCACATTTGTTTCTGTTAACTGTCAACCCCGCTTGTAAAAGTTTATCAAAAACTTTTCGTAAAACTTCAAGATGTGAAGAGAAATCCTTGGTAGCTACAATGATATCATCCATATAAACAAAAACTGAGTTTTCCAATTCGGCCCCAAAAATAGTATCTACAAAACGTTGCATAGTTGCAGGAGCATTATGAAGCCCGAAAGGCATTCTATTGAAATGAAATAAACCCTTTCCTGGAACTGTGAACGCGGTTTTTTCTTTACTGGAAGGATCCAACAAAATTTGATGATATGCACTGTTCAGATCAATTGAACTCAAAACCCTAGCATCTCGTAATTTATCGAGTATACTATTGATGTACGGAAGTGGATAAGCATCTTTTTTTGATACCTGATTGACCTTCCTGAAATCTATACAAAAACGATATTCATTGTTCGGTTTTTTCACCATCACCACTGGACTGGACCAAGCAGACTTTGAAGGCTCAATAACCCCAAGCTGTAACAATTTATCAACCTCCTTATTTATCAATTCCTGAATATACGGAGAAACTGGATAATATCGCTGCTTTATAGGTAGAGCATCCCCTGTATCGATCACATGACAAACTCCCTTGGCACAACCTAAATCGCTTTTCATTTTACTGAAAAAATCGGTAACTAGCTCATTTAACTTAGACCTGTCCTCCACTCCAACCAGACATAAACCTAACAGATTTCCATTATCCCCAAATTCCCACGAATTATTTGAAAAAGAACCGACAATGTCCATCTGTTTACAAAAATCTATTCCTAAAATGATATCAACCTCAATATCTTCTACGACTAAAGCTCTAATAATTCTTACTTTACCTTCTAAGTCTATTGGAAGTAGGATAGACCCCAAAACTTTACATTCGTCTCCATTCGCAACCCTGACTTTAAAATTATTTTTTTCTAACCTAACAAGATTGCCTAACTTCAATAATTTAGGCCAGCCTTTATTACCTATAATCGTTTGCGCTGCCCCTGTATCTAAAAGTCCATAAAAATTGATTCCATGGATCTTCACATTAATATATGGACGGGGATCATCTTTAGATGTACAAAATATTGCATCTATTTTACTTTTCCGATATTGAACACTTATAAAATTTAACCATGCCCCCCAAGAATCGTTTTCCGGTTTATTCAATGAGGAGGTCCTAGAAGACCGGATACTTAATGACCTCCTGAGCCGTTTCCCCGAGGATTACAAGTACATTGAAACTTAGTTACATTCGGTTTTCCGCAGCGAAAGCAAAATTTTCGCGAACGAGATTTTGAACATTTAGAAAAACTATGTCCTACCTCTTTGCAATTCCAACACGTCAAGTTGGCAACATTAGTACTGGAAATATTATTTATTGAAAGCAATGGTCTTGAACTAGGACCGGCCAAATCGGTTTCAAGGACACATAACCTTCGATTGGGTACAGGACGACTTTCGGCTAAGTGTTTAGTTTTCTCTAATTTTTTACATTCTTGTAATAAAGAATCAACCGAATTGATATCGTGTAGACGTGAACCTAAACCGTGAATATAATAAAAATCTATATTTTGACGCAAAATTTCCAATTTTTCCGATTCAGTTGGAGAATGTGGCAGTCTCTTGAATAAATTCATCATTCGAGCAAAATAAGTACCAACCCCTTCGATAGCTCCCTGTACACTAGTACGAATCTCCTCTTTGAGATCTCTTTCGAATGAAAATGGCAAAAATTCTTCTTTCAAAAGTTTAACAAAATCAGACCAAGAATTAACATTATCTTTCACTAAACGATACCAAATTAATGCATCCCCAAAGAGTAAATCTGTAATAGAGTATTTCAGTTCCTCCTCCGACACTCCTCGTGATATCTTGTATTCTTCCACCCTCTCAAGAAAAGCATTCACTCCCAAACCTAATTTATCTTTTGAATTTCCACTAAACTGAATCCCCCATTTGTGTACCGGAACATATGCTCTGTGAGTAGTTTGATTATTACTTAAACTAGTGGATGAAGATGGCGTAATCACTAAGTTATTATCATTATTCTGTCTACTAGTACTATCACCCTGAGGTTTGCTAATAAAAATTTTATCATCTAATTTTGTTTCCAACTCATTTAATTGTTCGAACAAATTAGTAATAGAACTTCTAATTGTATCATTGGTTCCTCCTACATTAGTTAATCTCGTTAACCTGCCGTACAAGTGAAGTAACTTAGTATTGACATATTTCTGTTCTGTGCTCCCAACTGAAATATTTTTTTCCTCAAAATATTCCAATAAATTGACAACCTTTCTATTACAACAATCTACTTCAGAAACAGGATCTAAAGTCAAATTCTCATCAGTGACCAAGTCTCCCCAAGTTTCATTGTTCAGGTTCTCTTTTAGTTTTTTCCTCATAACCTCAACCGTGAGAGCCTGAGTATTCACCAAACCCCTAACCTTGAGTTCGTAAATCAACTCATCCCTAGCCAAACGATAAGGATCCATTATGTGAACTAAATATTGAACAAAATGACTATAACTATAACCGTAAAACAATATAAAATGTGAGTGTCCTTAAATTTTACTAAATATTATTACTATTATCCCGATTCTCGATAAATAAAAATGCTTTGTGGACAAAAACAAGCTGAAGGCTGATAGAAACTCGGAAAAAAAATTGAAAATGTGCCAAGTTTTTTTTTCCCAACCTACAAAATACAGTCGATATATCATATACAGTTTCGAAAAAAATAAAAAATGATTTCAAATACAATTCATGAAATATTCCAAAAATTCAACTAACATAAAATTCACTAGAAATTAATTCAATACAGAACTCAAAAATCGGGCCCCACGTTGGGCGCCAATAAAACTGTTACGTGATTTTTGGCTTTTCTTAGTAAGCGATAAAACAGTTTAGGTGTATGCACCGACTAATATCTCAGTGGAGTCGGGTGTGGGTCTTATTATTAGTATTAGACACAAAAAATGGTATGAGAGGGCGCCAAGTGATTTGAAAAAATATAACATACACCTCTCTTAGAGTTGAAATCACTAAATCCAATTGGCTTACTTGCCAACCTATATGTTAGTTGAAATAAAAATATGTGAATGGTATAAATATGTCTCTATAATAGCACAGTAAATATTTTGTAACACAAATTATACAAAATTTAGAGGTTAAAGGCCAAAAAAAACTCTCGAGAGAAAGGTTCCAGAATAAAGTCGATAAAAATCAACCTTTATTTCAGAACGCAACTACTTATTCGTAAAACTAAATCAAGGTAACCAAATATAGGTATATATACATATATATATAAATTCTAGGAGGCTTTAAGAAAAAAATACTCGGCTTGTTCCCACACAGCAAGTGTTTTCCTTATGTGCGCGAATAGACAAAAAATAAAGAAACATCCACTGGGTGGTACTTATCAATGGATCCTTAAGCGAATTCTATCGGGACGTTCCACGAGATAGGGTGAGACTTCCTCCGTTCCCGTATCAGCTGTCTTATGTTTGATCCCAGACAAAGGAAAAATTATCCAATCCTTTTATCACCTCGAAGACTACCACAAAATCCTATTCCTCGGGAGAATTGGAAATACAAGTTGAAACAGTATCATAAAACGCCTAAAAAGTCATGGAAAGTGTTACGGTCTGATCTAAACAGAACGCGGTATAAAAAGGAATATAATTTTCCACAACTCACCTCATGTGCAAAAACCCGACGCAACCCTGAGACGTTGAATATTAATATTCTATAGACTTATCCTCTATTACTAAAGAAAATTCGGCGATATCCAGAAAATACTATAATCCAAAACGAACTTCGCCAATTTGGAATGCAATAGTGAAAAATCCGTTAATAACGATACATAATATGCACTATTCATCCAATCTATCCAAAATACACACAGTCACTGTTCGGTCGACCGAAACATCCGATACGGTTTTTTTTTTCCGTACCTACTTTTTTTTCCCATAAAATTCGCATTCCCAATTGAAATCGCTCATTTTGACCGGCGAACGAAATAAATGAATTCGCATGTGTGAGGAAATTCACTATACATACCGAGTGTTGTTTCGCGGCGGTACCCTAGTATTTTAAAACCTTTTATAATTCATTAAAACACGTTACAAATCAATGTAACAATTTTCTGCTTCAACCGCCGAAACCATTCTCCCCCTTGAGCAAAGACGATAGAAAAGGCATTGTGTATGTGGAAAAAAACATTCATGGTTTAAGGTATTCTTCAGGCTTCGTAGAATATCTACTGGATAGCATTCTCAAGGAATATCTACATGATGTTGATATCATTTATGGGCATGGTCATCAGAAGAAAGCCATTCTGGATGACATACTGCACCTATTTAATATATACACAACCGTTGTAAATTTGGAAGACTTTGAAGATTCATAATGGTGTGTTCCCAAATTAAATTAAAACACGCCTTTTTGTATGCATCAATCCAAAAGAAATTCGTCCAGTTGCAGTCTCAATAACGTAGATTTTTTTTATAAATGGCTTCATAAAAATACTACCAAAATATATAAAATACATCTCACACAAATCTTTGTTTGAAAATGAAAACTAATTTTATACAAAGAAACTTATCGAAAATATGCAATAACGGAATATTATATACGAGGGTTTATATTGATGAATAAACATCATGTTGAAAGATATAAGGTTGGTAAAATACTCACATACACAGGACATTTTTGGAAATAAATTCAATGTGTTTGTCTGTCAATTTAAATTGTTACCACATTTTATTACAAAACTCTAACCCTGTCTTTTATATTTTTAATTCATTCAGGAAATTATTATAAATGATTGATATTAGACATTTAATATCAATTACGATATTCGGAAATCCATTTCGTGTTGTAGATTTTTTGGAAAGTCCCATTTAAAATAGCATCCTTTGATATGGTAATGGACGACTCGTTCTTATGTATAGATAACCTGTACATTTGTACAAGTCAAGGTCGTGGTGACTAGTTCATTATGAAAGAGGGTGTTGAGGGAATACCAATACTCAGACATTCATTTTGTGTTGTATTTTTTCAAAATTCCTATTTAAAATAACATGATTTTTATAGATATCGGAGGAGTCCATCATTTGTAGATATTCTGAAATTCAAATGTATGAGATAATCAAGGTTGTTTAGGTGTGCAGTTAGGCGAGTCCATTATAAAACGAAATGAGCTGAATTCTTGGACATATAAACAATACAGAGTAACGATACTGTCAAATATAGAAAATCGTCATAAAATAATTCAAATCCATTCAAGCAAATACATGAAATGAAAGTTGTTTCAACCTCAACTACGATATTCTAAAACAAAAACACGCAGTATTCATAATTTCGTCTTTTATTATTCCAAGTTCATAGACATCAAAATTGATACGATTACAAGATATGCTTAGGTTAGGTTAGGTGTAAAGTGAGTGGGTCTATTCGACACTTCACCACAACATACTCGGCCAAATGAACCCAGCTTCTTAACGAAGCCGATTAGTTTTATATGGTGAGTGTTCTTTCAGGTCAGATGGTAAGAGTACGGCCCTGCCGAACTCTAAAACCTGATTCGGTCCCGAGCGGGCAGACACAATGTATATGCTCTGCTGTTTTATCATTTTCCAAACAGAGGCGACACACACTGTCTTCCGACAGTCCAAGTCTCTGCATATGATGATTAAAATGACAGTGACATGTAAGAAGAAGGTCTGTTAGACATCGTAGTTCGTCCCTACTGTATAGTCCAACAACTTCGAAGGGTGAATATACGCTTTGGAGTGAGCCAATCCTGGAAGATTTTGCCAGAAGTCCATGAACCTTCTTGCCATCTAGGTGTTCAATATTTGTTTGGCAAAGCCTAAAGCGATGCCAATGACAGGTTCTGGTCTGATTAAGCTGCTTGCAGCACCCTCCTTTGCAAGAGAGTCAGCAGCTTCATTGCCTTCCAGACCAGTATGGCCAGGAATCCAGACCAGAGACAATCTGTGAAGTCTTCCTATCGAGGAGAGTTGTTTTTGGCAATTTGCTACCAATTTAGACGTTGCTCGGTAGGAGCCAAGAGCTACCAACGCCACTGGACTGTCCGAGAATATTTTTATTGACTTGTGTGTGAGGTTGGATTTATCCAATCTCTCCGAACACAATTCAATAGCATAAAATACAGTCGCATAAGTTCCTAGACAGGTAGATATCTCTGTCCTGGGTCTGCGACTGAAAACACCTGCACCAGAACCGTAAGGTGTTTTTGATTCATCTGTGAACCAACAACTATTTGCTCCTAATATTTCCTTCTCTTGAAGGATCCAGTCCTCTCTACTCGAGAATAGTACTTTGTAAGGCAGTTCGTAGTTGACAGTTGAAGGCATAAAGTCAGAGGTCATTTCCAGAATGCTGTGACTTCCAGTGTCAATTAACAGTCTGTTGTACGTTGCATTTAACTAATTTGTGCAATTGGCAATCTGCACAAGTCTGTATGCAGTCCACCTAGCCTCTCTCTCCAGAAAAATGTGGAGATGAGGGAGATCTAGAAGGATCTCGATGGCCGCTGACGGTGTGGTACTGATGGCACCACTGATAGCCAGACAAGCCTGTCTCTGTAAGCCAAAGAGCTTCGCTTGGGCCGTTTTCTATAAAGCCTTCGACCACCAGGCAATTGCACCATATGTGATCATTGGTCTGACAATCATCACATAAATCCAGTGGATTTGTTTGGGACCCAAACCCCAAGTTTTACCACAAATCCTTCGATATGGCCATATAGACAGTCTGACATTGTGTAAAACTTTTTCCAAGTGAGCGTTCCAGGTGAGTCTTTTATCAAGGACAATGCTAAGATATTTCACCTCCGTTCCAAATTGAATGACCTCACCATTGAGCAAAGTGACGTCAGATCGTCCAATTTTCTCCTCTTGGTTAAGGGGATTAACACAGTTTTGCTAGGGTTGACAGACATCTGCTCCCTCAGGCATCAACAGTGAACAACGTCCAATGCGCTTTGGAGGATATTAAAAGCTACCCTTCCCGATGTGGACCTTGACAAGGGCATCCTAGCAAGATATGCTTAATGCGGATGCGTATCGAGTATTTTATCTTAGTACGGTGATCGGGCCAAGTTGTAAATATTGAGAGAGGTCAAGATCATCAACGGGTAATAAGAAATTCATTCGGAATTCATTGATCACTCTTCGAAATCGGTTCCAGAGCTTTCGGAATACAAAGCAAATATTTTTTTCGTGACTATTCATTTGATATTAAATATCATTACCCAAAAATATATCGACATCGTGACACGTTTGCGGTTGATTTATCAATTTATCACGTCGTCTCATTACATTTGGAAACTGAGTTTCAGTTTGGAGAAATGATAGCCCACCCATGTTGGAAATTTTGTTATGGTGCTTTTGTGCTCACGCACAAAAATGTTTGGGAGTCATTCAAAATTACATAATAGTGTTTGTTGTATTCAGGTGATATTTGAATTTTTCTTAATACTATAATGACCCGGGTAATGTGTCATTTGAGTCAGCCAATAGAAAACGTTAGTTATGAAATTGGATCAATCCAATTTTATTTCGTTCAATTAAATGTAAATTATGAGATTTTGACACACTACCCTGGGATCATTATAGTATTATGGAAAATTTAAATACCACTTGAATATCACAAGTACTATTATAATTTAACATTTTGTGGGTGAGCATATTTCTCATTTGTTATGTATTCATCATTAAATTTATTATAGGTTTCTTCCCGTGATGGTAACTCGGTGTCGTTTGACTAACGCATTGATTTAACAAAATGCTATGATCGATAAAATTCTAATTTGAAACAAATATTTCATAATCTTTATTTGGGCTTGTAGTACCAAACGTTTCGTCTGCTACTACGACAGATACGTTAAACAATAATATAAAATTTTTATAGTTGAAAACACTTATCGCTATTATTGAAGAGCGTGAAAAATGTGACAGTTGATGTCGTAAGTTATGTTTTGAATTTCGCATTTGTTTGGTATGGCGACTCAAAAATATGATTAATGATGGAAAACTTCTGATGAATCGTTGATTTACAAAGTCATACAGAAATAAATTCATTTCAATAACTTCCGTTTCAACTACATCAGCATTACTTCTTGAAAATTTGGAGATGATTTTGGAAAGTTTTGAGGGTTTTGAGGATTTTTTCATTTTCTGAGGAAATTTTTGGAAGGATTTTGAGGGGTTCCAAACGATGCATTTCCAACATTGATAACCTCTGTACATAGGCGCTTATATTTCGTGGAATTTTCAATACGATTTTCACCCACACTCTGACAAAATTTCCAACATGTGTGGGCTATTATTTTTCAAACTGAAACTCAGTTTTCAAATGTAATGACACGAAATGATAAATTGATAAATCAACCGCAAAAGTGTTACGATGTCGATATATTTTGGGGTAATGATATTTTATATCAAATGAATAGTCACGAAGAAAATTATTTGCTTTTTATTCCGAAAGCTCTGGAACCGTTTTCGAAGAGTGACCAATGAATTCCAAATGAATTTCTAGTACCCGTTGATGGTCTTGACTGTTTATCTGTTTAAAAATCTGTTTTTCCGTTAATCAGCTGTCGCCCCCATACTCCTCCGTCAATTGATGCAACAAGAATGACGCTTTCTCACCCAAATTCAACAACACCGCCTCGCCAAATTTGCCTCTCACGATTGTGAGTAGTAAATCTACAAGTAAATCTGCTATTTTGTTAATTGGTTTCCTCTCCACAATCGAACACTAATTCAATTTTTGTAAATCCACCTGCGAAAAACCGAAAATAAAAAAAGGAAATGTTTTAAATTACAAATTATACGAACACTATCTCAAGCAAACGACGACATGAAAACACATTTGACTGAAATCATCCAATATATATTAAGAACAATTTTGGAAATTAAATGATAAGTCAACAACGTTCATCAACTTTTAATTAAATAACTTTTGAATAAATTTATCTGAAAAAAAAGTCAAACTTAAAAACATTTACTTTCGAATATTATCAGTGCATTTGTCACTGGAATCACGTTCAACTGATACAACTAGTTCATTTTACCATCTTCGTTTTTTTTTTCGATGAATTATGCATTCCTTTCCCTTTCATTTGATGTGCTGCACGTTGAGATTCAGCTACCTATAACTAAGATGTGGCTTAGTGCCATTCTGACATGTTGCGTCATCTTTGTTTTTTCTTTGTCGATGAGTCAGTTGACGTGATGTACATGGCGATCCGACTATTATTAACGAAGATGCGGCTTAGTGCCCTTCTAACATGTTGCGCCATCTTTGTTTTTTCTTTGTTGATGTGTTCTGTATTCGTTTCCCTTTCATTTGACGTGATGTACGTGGCCATCCAAATATTATTAATGAAGATACGGTTAAGTACCCTTTTTTAAAGTACAACGTCTACCACGCTAACGACCTGAGTACAAATCTCATATCGATCGCATTTTTTATTTGAATTTCTTTCAGCTGCCAATGACCGTGTGACTGGTACGTGACAAAGGGGCCCAGGGGTGAAGGCCCCAGGAGTGAGGCGGAGTCCCAAGGGGCCCACGCTCTTTGAATCCCTCCGATATTCATTCCATCCTTCTCTGCATCGATTACGTCACATGTTTCTCTCTCCCACTCTTGGAAACACACATAAGTCGAGTTGGGTGTTCCACAAGGTTCCGAAGATGTCATGAAAATTGCATAAAGTTTAGCTCCATAAGAAAATACATGGGATTTGCGCTCATACCCGCCCTGTTCATCTACTAAAGCTTGAAATTATTCAAAATAATTTTTGAGCAGGTGAATTTATAATTGAAATCTACTTTTTTATTACTCAATATGAAATATTCTACCAAAAAAATTATAAATATGATTCACATTTTGGTTGAATGTAACAGAAATTGTTTATTAGCCAGTTTCAGAATTATTTCACAATTTGAGTCCTAAAATCATTCTCATTATTCGAGATAACGATCAGATGTCCTCAGAATTCATCAGAGTTCTTCAGATGGTTGTAAGTAGGAGTATTTTAGCAGTCGGATTAGTTTTGCATTGGGTACCACAGTGGTCGCTTCGAACCAATGGAGACTAAGGCAGCAGAATCGCATTCAACACAGCGGACAGTAAATAAATATCACTGTGTAGATTATGACAATGCTAATGGTCTGACATATGTTGACGGTGAATGGATACTAGAGGATAAGAATATTCGTTTCGATGATAAACATATAGTCGTAGATGATGTTCATTTCGAAAGTACTTTTGGTCTTCTGGAATTACTATTTTATAAAAAACCTAAAAATTTGACGCCTATGGATCATCAGATGTATAAACACAATTGGAAAGCACTTCTGCTCACCGTTATACTGTTGGTCGTTTGAGAAGGCAAGCCGATAAAAACAAATTCAACGAAATTATCAAACCCCTTTTCAAAAATAAGACTGAGTCTAAACGTAAAGATATATCAAATGGTGAGTCTGAAACCACGTCGCCACAATCTGAAGCATTCAACATATTGGAGTGGAAGGACCCGAATATTTTGGTTGATCGATTGAGGAATTTGATTGAAGCATATCACCCCCATGATGAAGAAATCACTTTGATTATTACTGAACTTATGAATGTTGATATAATACTAATCTTTGGATAAATAATGTGGGAAAAAAATTCTTCGTCTTTCATTTCACATACGAGAGGGATGACTTATCAGTCTAAAACTGGTAGAGTTTGAATATTTCAAAGAGCTGGATCGTTGACTACGAAATGAATAAATATATAGGACGCTGCTATCAAATGGCTATATCAGGATAAAATTATGGAAAAAAATTTGAAAAGTTCACTTCAAGCGGCATCGGTGATACGATGATAGGATGATATTCACGAATTAATTCCTTTTGAATATAAGAAGCGAGCTTGGATAGGATTGAAATCACCATAGAAATCTATTGATGCTTTTTTTCAAAAAAAGCCTGATTTACCTGTCTAAACAACTGAAAAGGCCATTTTTTCATGAAATATCAACTTCCATTTTACGAAAATTTTTCTTCGGTTTCACATAGAAGACGAAGTCCTGAGAAGAAAAGTCTTATGCTGTGCACGATATGTTCAAGCGTTCCAGCTGAAAAATGAGTCTGAAAGTGTGATCTTTTAGGTATTTTTTCAGCCGTAAAATCCAAATGAAGCATGAATAAAATCTGAACGACACACGCTAGAAATGCGGTTACAATCTTTAACGAAAGCTACTGATGAACCTATCGATTCTATCATGAAAAAAAAACCGATTTCCATGTCTAAACAACTGAAAATGACATCTCATAAAATATCCAGCAAAATCGTGGATTATTTTCAACTTCCATTTTCTGAAAAATTTTCTTCGGTTTCATATAAAAGACGACACCCTGAAAAGAAAAGTCCCATGCAATGAAATGGTATTCCCAGGCGTTCTAGCTGAAAAATGAGTTTGAAAGTATGATCTTTTATTTATATCATGTATATTTTCTCGGGTTTGAATCGAAAAATATCTATCCTACGAAAAAATTGATTAATACCAAAATTGTAGGAAATTCAATTTCATACAACTTCAATCATGACAATTTTTCTCGTGAAATTGAGAATAAACGTGATAATACAATGATAAGATTTTACCGCCCTCCTTTTCTCGGGTTTGAATAAAAAAATATCGTTCCTACGAAAAAATTGATAGAAACCAAAATTGTAGAGAATTCAATGTTATACAACTTGATTCATAATATTTTTTTTGTGAAATTGCAAATGGACGCGAAGATACAATGATGAGATTTTACCCCCTCTTTTTCTAGGGTTCAAATCGAAAAATATCGATCTTACTGATAAATTAATGAGTGCCAAAATTGTAGAAAATTCAATTTTGGACAACTTTCATAATCGCAATTTTTTTGTGAAATTGAAAATAAATGTGATAATTCAATTAAGAGATTTCACCCCTGCTTTTCTTGGGTTTAAACCGAAAAATATCGATCCTATGAAAAGATTTATAGGAAACAAAATTATAGGAAATTCAGTTTTATACAACTTTGTTCATTACAATTTTTCTCATAAAATCGAAAATGAACGTGGTAATACAATGATAAGATTTTACCCCCTCTTTTTCTCGAAGAATATCGATCAAACGAAAAAATTAATGCGAACCACAATTGTTGGGAATTCAATTTTATACAACTTTGTTCATAACAACTTTTTTTCGTGGAATTGAAAATAAACGTGATGAAATATTTTATCCCCTCTTTTTCTCGGGTTTAAATCGAAAAATATCCATTTTCCGATGATTTTTTTTTTGGTTTCATATGCTACTACTAGTATAACTACTACTGTTTGTATGAACTATGTAGCCCTGAAAAGAGCTGCTGTTTTATTGGCTGGAAGGCCCACGGTTAGTGTGTCACAGGTATGACACTATTCCATATAATGCAAGTTGAAACTCTTATGAAATTTGTGAGCGTATTTCACACGCCTCACACCAATTCTGACTCATCTGCATTATAGAGACCGTATCATGGGTGTCTATATGGTGATATCAGCCACCGTTATTGTTTCGTAGCGAGTAAAACCGAAAACAGCACCAACATAACTTTTGGATACCTCTATCGATAGTTCCGATTCGTACGTTTGCATCTTTCACACAATACAGATCCATGCGATCTTCCAATGTGTCGGTGACATTGAGCCATCGGAGGCCGATCATTGAGGTACCATTATCTTTAGAAATACCTATCACTCAGGTCACCCTCATCATTTACGATATCTCCATCCACAATCTCCTCGTGCTCTAAGACATCAGAATCTTCATTGTCTTCAATATCCGTCTCGTCTCCAATGATCCCAACTCTCCCTTCCACAACTTCCTCCATATTAGGGGCCACTTCACCCCCATTCAATGACTCGTCGTCCGTCCAATTATTTACATCATCAAGTGATATCCTAACTAATACAATTTCATCTTAATGTGCTCTCATATACTGCGTGAGGTTCAGGATCGCAACTCGACTTTTATATACGCGGACTGCGAATCCAAGAATTACATTTACCGGATACCCTGCGAGTGCGGAGAATCATACATCGGTGAGTGAAAGTAAGAGGCCATTGAAAGTTCGCATTGCTGAGCACAAGAAACACACAGCGAGGAGAAACCAGCAAATCCGGAATAACAGAGCATGTTTGGACTCATCAACATAAGATCAAGTGGGCTCAAGCTGAAATCATCCACAAAGAGGAACACCGGTTTAGGAAGCCGCATATATGTTGTCCAACAAGCTAGCGTAGAGATAAGTGACATATGAAAACCTCCAATCAAGCGAAAAACGACCAACTCCCCCGAACGGTCATCTCCCGTTAAAACCAATGAAGCGGAGAAAGGGAAGAGAGGATAAGTGAAAGCACTCGAATGACCTATAAATAGTCAGGTCTCGGAGGAATAAGTCCAGTTATCACCCGAAGACGATTGTGGATACTAACAATCGAAACGTCGTGACGTAACTTGGTTTGGAATCTTTTAATTTTTATTTTTCATTTTTTGTTATTAATATTTTTTAATTTTTTTACTTTCAGCTTTTATTAATATTTCAATTTTTTATTTTTTTGGTTGTTGCTTGCAAGTTATTTCTTTGTAGTTTCAGTATTTTGTTTAATAAAATTGTTATTTTCGGTTAATCTTTTTATTTGTTTTCAGGGATTTCAAATCAATTTATATTATATTGGACAATGGAAGTCCGAACTGATGAAATGTTACTCAAAGTCGTGTGATGTATGTAGAGGTTATTGTCAGAACGCAGTCCAAAAGCCTTCGTCCATGCAGCTGAAGGTTGTTCAAAGCCGAATCCTTAAATCTTCGAAATATTATTCAATACGCGCGATATCAAACTGACTCCTGTGAGTGAGTGGCCCCCCTTCTATATGTTCACTCAAAAAGTATGGAAGGGAAATAGAATACATGAGTGCCCTCAAATTTACTTCAGCAAAGGCATATGATATTATAGAAGGTAGTTCAAAGTTGAATCTTCGAAATAGCCGCGTGGATCATTGAAGGACGTTTAAGGTTAAACCCAAAACACAACCTCAAAGCCACCTTGTTGCGTCGTGTGACGCTGGTCAGGGTCGTTTAAGGTCAAACTCAAAACAATCGTCCAAAGTCACCTCGGTTACGTTGGATCGTGTAGGTTCAAAACTAGCTCGAGTTCATTCGAGGTCAAAGGCATCTTGTGGAAATTATGGGCAGTGAATGAAGGTCATTCAAGGTAAAACCCAAAACACTACCTCAAAGTCACCTTGCCTGCGTTGTGTGACCTAGGCCAAGGTCGTTCAAGGTCAAACTCGAAACACCGCCTCAAAGACACATTGGCTACTTCGTGTGACGTATTTTGAGGTCTTTCAAGTTGAAATTGGTAGGGGGAGGTTCTGAAATCGGCATAAACCAACTACTTACGAGATTATTGATTTCTTCATCTGTTGATTAATTTATTTCATTATTTATCCATCATTAAACGTGGAAAAAGGTTGATAAAAATTATCGGTGATTGTGTTTAGAATTGCAACTGATACATTTCTGTTTCTATTATCTTGTTAAGGGTTTGGCCTACTGCGAGAAACCAAACAAAATCAGAAAGAAAATATACTTATTCAAAAAAGTTTTATATTTTCCTCTATCACAAGATAAACAATAATTGAAGTTTGAAGAGAAATTGTAGATAGATTTAATTAATGTCTACTTCATAACTTCCCCAAGAATTAGATATTATTCTGAGTGAAATAAAGTAGTCTATCGTTACATTTTCTGAAAGATCTTACTGTGGACTTACTGGGATGGCCCTATCGCTACTTTTGAAAAAACTAAGAAAAAAGTGATCCCGCGTTTTGTTCGGTATACGTATGAACGAAATGAAAATACACTATCCTCAAGTATATTTGGTTGAAAAATGTTCTCATTCCATTTGATCGAGGAGATATTTGGTGACAACGGAAGCAGCAAAAGTGGAAATGTGAGATGTTTTCGTTGTGGTAAGGAGCATTATGTGAACAAATGCCCCTATCGTGAGTACATATGTAACAAGTGTTCTATTATAGGTCATCTGGGTTCTGTTTGTAACAGTCGAGGACAAAGATTGAATTTTTTAGAGTCATCAGATGTACATGAAGTAGAAAATAATGAATGTTCTCCAGTACTTTGTATACGGCAAGACCCAGATAATCCAATCATTATTGAGGTTTCTCTAAATGATGTACCTTTGAAATAAGAGTTAGACTCTGGTACTGCGACTTCAATTTTGCCACTTAGAATATATAGAAAATATTTTCTTGATTATCCATTGATTATCCGGACACAAACATGACACTGACTAATTTTTCTGGAGACAAAGTTTTTCCCGTAGGTTTATTAACCTTGATAGTTACATTCAATCATAAACGAAGATTAATTGAATTTTGTGTTATGTATACTTGTGATCCTGCCTTGCTGGGAAGAAATTTCATTCACCAATTCAATATGATTTTTCAGGAAGTGAAATATCTAGAAGGAAAAAGGATAGGAATTGATTATTTCACTGAAAAATATAAATCTGTTTTTTCTGACATTCCGGACCGGTTCAATAAATTCGATTTGAAGTTAACTTTGAAACCAGATGCGATTCCTAAATTCTGTAAGTCACGCCCGTTACCTTTTGCTTTAAGGAATGAGGTTGTTGACGAAATTGATAGGCTAATGAAAAATAATATTATATCGCCTGTAGAGCATAGCGAGTTTGGAACTCCTGTTGTTCCAATTTAAAAAAAAAGATAATACGGTGAGACTTTGTGGTGACTACAAGTTGGTAGTTAATCCGTTTTTAGTAGTAGATACATACCCTTTGCCTAGAATAGATGACTTATTGGCAAAATTAAGTGAGGGAAAGAAATTTTCGAAAATTGACCTCACCCATGCTTATCAGCAAATACTTTTGCAAAAAGTTCGCGTATTCTGACAACAATATCTACGCATAAGGGTCTTTTTGCATATAATTGCTTGACATACGGATTGGCATCAGCACCTGCGCAGTTTCGGCGTTTAATGGAACAGCTTTTCTTAGATATACAGGGCGTTGGGTGTTTTCTTGACGATATAATAACCGGCGTGATGATGAATCACATTTAGCCAACTTACAAAAAGTTTTTCAAATATTATTAGATGCAGCTTTGACAATTAAGAAAAATAAATGTGTCTTTTTTTAATGATAGTATTTCATATTTAGGGTTAGTATTAGATAAAGCTGGTATACACAAATCACCGAAAAAATTGAAAGCAATTAAAGATGCCGGTGCCAACAACAGTTTCCCAGTTGAAATCTTTTTTAGGAATGATTACATATTATAATAGTTTCATACCTAATATGCCAAATTCAGTAAATGCTTTGTATCGTTTATTGAAAAAAGATGTGAGTTAGAATTGGAGCAGCTATTGTCAGGAAGCCTTCTAAAAAATAAAGAACGTTTTACTATCGGATTTTTGGTAATATTCAATCCAACTTGTGAATCAATATTATCTGTTGATAGTAATGTATATGGTTTAGGGACTGTTTTGTCTCAAAAATGTAAGGATAGTATAGTGAGACCTGTTTGCTATGTGTCTCGTACATTAACAGAATCTGAAAAACGATACTCACAGTTGGACAAAGAAACTTTGGCAATAGTGTTTGGAGTTAAAAAAATTTATTAGTTTTCATATGATAGACACTTTATTTTATTTAGTGATAATAAACCGTTGGTCAGTATTTTTAGACCCAAAAATGGTGTTCCAGTAATGGCAGTAAAGCGGCTACAAAGGTACGCTTATTTTTTGAGCGGTTTTGATTTAACGATAAAGTTTGTTAATACCTCCGAGAATATAGCTGATTTTTTGTCGCGTTTACCGTTTGAAAACAGAGGGAGAGAGGTTCGACTTCTGATTTTGAAGACGATCTTCAAGAATTCGAGGGTTCTCATATCAATTTGAGTTATTTATCGAGTTCTACGACACTACCGATTGATATCAGTGCAATGCAACGTGAAACACGTGCTGATCCTTTACTGAGCAAAATTTTAGATTATGTAAAAAATGGTTGGTCGGTGAATTCTAATGAGACAATAAAACCATACTCCAGAGGTAGGTATGAAATTAATTTAGATGAAATATGTTACTATGGGGTCACAGGGTGATTGTCCCTTCCTCTTTGCGTGGTATCATTTTAGGTGAACTACACAACGGTCATCTAGAAATTGTTAAAATGAAATCACTTGCAAGATCATCCGTCTGGTGGTCCACTTTGAATCAGAAGTGAAGGAAGTAGTTAGGAAATGTTTTGAGTGTCAGAAATTGCGCGTTACTCCGGAAAAAACACCTTTGAAACCATGGCCAATCCCCAGCGGGGTATGGCAAGGAATTCACATAGTAGTCTGGTTCACATGTACTCGATTTAGCTGTTTTTGGTGACATTTTTCAGCCCTGTCCAAAAATTACGACCAAGGTGTCATTCGATTCGTATTTTTGCCTAGAAAGTTATAAGTATATAAAAATTACAAAAGTTATAAACAATTAAGTGAAAAAAATGTGGCTTTAGTTTTTTCTTAATATTTTGGAAAATTTTCAAAATTTTGGAAATTTGAAAATAGATTTGAAAAGATCAATGAATTTGCGTAAAAAAAGTGCCGACTCCCGAAACTGTATCTCGATTATTTATAATTTTTACAGAGCCCTGAAAATAGAGCCAAAAGAGGGTAGTCTGGCTTCCGCGCGCCTTTCGTCACTCTGACATAAAAACAAAAAAAATATTTAAACATATCAAATGTAAATATTAAGGAATGAAAAATTCATGTAATGTTGGGATACATCAATAAACAATAATCCGCAGTCAAAAAATTTTTATCCCAATTTTAACGTTAATTATAAATTTGTTAATTGATAACTTTTTCTGAATTGAAAGTTAATATAAAAATCCCTATATTTATTAAACTAAAACCCTGGCATTTTTTTCCTTTGGTGAAGTTATCCTTAATAGGCAAAAAAATAGATTACCGTTGCCACAATAAAAAAATTGTTATTTTCTATTTTTTTATTAACAATTGAAAATTATAATTTTATACAAAATACATTACAATTTTTTTTTTATTGTTTCAATGTCTCATGGCTAAAAACTAATTATCAATATTTTTTAAAATTTTTTACAGCTATTGTTAATAAATTCATTATAAACAAATACATTGTTTATAAGCAATTCGAAATTTTTTTTGCATTGTGTTAATTGAAAAAAATCATGATTTTTAGAAAAAAAAATGGTTTCTTAAAAAAATTTTTGTCGCTAAAAAATGCGTTTATTAATTAACAATCGTTTTTGCAACTGAATATTGAAATTGAGGAACCGTTTTTTTTTAATTCATAAATTCTATTGTTCTTTAAGGTTTTGAAAAAACTTTTTCTTCAATTCTTTTTTTAATTGTTTATTCAAAAAAAATTCGTTACAAACAAATCTTTTTTTTAATTATTTTCAATATTGTGTTCTATAATAAAAGTAACTATGTGTTTTTTTTTAATTTATTCTATTTTTTATAAAACTTTCAATATTGTGATACCTTGATACTTGTCTTTTTCATTCGCTCCTTCGCTTTTATAATTATATAATTATAATAACTTTTAAAATATTGCAGTTATGACAAATATTCATCAATCCTTTTTTGTTTATTATGAATTTATTAACAATTTAAGCCTTTTACTAAAGTTGTGAGCATCGGAAATTTAAAGAAGGTTATTGAGTAAACTCATTAAAATTAAATTAACAGAATTACTGATTGCTTCATTTGATTTTCTTAAACTCCATACAAATATGACAATAAGTGAATGTTAATGATCCTACAACTACTGAAAATGCAAGTAATAAAATCCTTATGATTTATTGTTACATGACACGAAGTTTATAATGAAAAGACTTGAACATTTTTCTTTTTTAAATACATAACGATCATTGTAAATAATTTCATAATGAGCAAAAAAGACTTTAAGCATATTTATCATAAATGCAATTGAAAGTTATTATAATCATAAAAGCGAAAGAGCGAATGAAAAAGACAAGTATCAAGGTATCACGATTTAAAAGTTTTATAAAAAATAGAATAAAAAAAAAAAATAAAAAAAATAATTTGTTTATAACAATTTTTTTTTAAATAAACAATTGAAAAAAGAATAAAAAAAAAATTCAAAACCTTAAAGAACAATAGAATTTATGATTTAAAAATAAAACGGTTCCTTAATTTTAATATTTAGTTGCAAAAAACGATTGTCAATAAACAAACGCATTTTTCAGCAACAAAGAAATTTTTTTAGGAAACAATTTTTTTTTCTGAAAATCATAATTTTGTTCAATTAACATAATGCAAAAAAAAATTTTGAATTGCTTACAAACAATGTATTTGTTTATAATAAATTTATTAATAGCTGTAAAAAATAAAAAAATATTATTAATTTGTTTTTAGCCATGAGACATTGAAACAATAAAAAATTAAAAAAAAATTGTAATGTATTTTTTATAAAATTATAATTTTCAATTGTTAATAAAAAAATAGAAAATAACAATTTTTTTTATTTTGGCAACGGTAATCTATTTTTTTGCCTATTAAGGATAACTTCACCAAAGGAAAAAATGCCAGGGTTTTAGTTTAATAATTATAGGGATTTTTATATTAACTTTCAATTCAGAAAAAGTTATTAATTAACAAATTTATAATTAACGTTAAAATTGGGATAAAAATTTTTTGACTGTGGATTATTGTTTATTGATGTATCCCAACATTACATGAATTTTTTCATTCCTTAATATTTACATTTAATGTGTTTAAATAATTTTTTTGTTTTTATGTCAGAGTGACGAAAAGCGCGCGGAAGCCAGACTACCCGCTTTTGGCTCTATTTTCAGGGCTCTGTAAAAATTATAAATAATCGAGATACAGTTTCGGGAGTCAGGACTTACGCAAATTCATTGATCTTTTCAAATCTTTTTTCAAATTTTCAAAATTTTGAAAATTTTCCGAGATATTGAGAAAAAACTAAAGCCCTATTTTTTTCACTTAATTGTTTATAACTTTTGTAATTTTTATCGACGCGTTTTCGGACCTTTCCTTAAACTTTCTAGGCACAAATACGAATCGAATGATACCTTGGTCGTAATTTTTGGACAGGGCTGAAAATGTTATAAAAATAAGTACATGTGAACTAGACTATAGATTTTATTGGTCCAATGAAACAAAAAATGTTTCTAGTAGTAACTGACGCGATTTCGAAGTGGCTGGAAGTGTTTCCCATGAATTCAGTCACTACGACATCTACAATTGTAAAGTTAAGAAAATTGTTTAGTCGTTTTGGTTTACCTTCCATGTTAGTGTCTGATAATGGCCCTCAGCTAATTTCAGAAGAATTTCAACTGTTTATGAAAAGTATTGGAATGAATCATGTTACTATCCTAGCGTATGATCCTGCTTCTAATGGAGCTGCAGAAAACTCAGTAAAGACAGTTAAGGAATTTTCACTCAGAGAAACTTCTGATAATCAGCTGAAAAATTTCGATTTAATGTTGTGTAAATTTCTGTTAACTTATCGAAATACTCCTCACTGTTCATCTGGTGAAACACCAGGAAAATTATTTTTGGGAAGACCTTTGAGAACTCGTTTGGAGCTCATCATGCCAAAACAAGATAAGCAAATTGTTCAGAGTAATATAGAGGTTAGAAACAATATGATGAAAGCTCAAGAATCTAACAAACGATTTTTCAGAGGAAGGCGTGAGGATAACTTTATAATTGGACAAATTGTTTATGCTAGGCATTACAGAGGGCCTAAACCTTCTTGGTGATCGATCACAAAACTGGTGTAGTCTGGAAAATACATTTCAATCAAATAAGATCCTGTAGTGATGATGACTTTACGTTGAATACTGATTATTTTTCTAATGAAAATACCGACGCAGACTTACATAGCACCGTGCACATAACCGAGGACTCCAATGAAATGGAAACAGTTAACGATTCATTGTATAATTCGAAATCAAATAAAATGAATATTCATCCGGATACTATAATCCAAGGTCGAACAAATTCTCCAGTGAATCGCCAAAAAAAAATTAGAAATGCATCAGATTTAAGCATTAGGTATATAATAAGAGGGGGAGTGTGTATTAAACCAGTCATTGCCTGTTGAAAATTATCTATCTACGCCTATGTTTAATTTATGATTTTTTATAGTAATTGAGGAATGAATATTTTATGTTCTACTTTACTACCAGAGAATTTTTCATTCCATGACAGGATTCGGTCTGAATATAGTATAGTGTGTAACATAGGGGTGAAATTACCATCAGTGTTTTATTGTCCCTTTTGAAAACTACATACACTAAAACGATGATTTTCCTGACGATGTCTTTCACAATCAGAAACTTGTCCATATCGCAGAAATGAAAATAAATTCAAAAAATTGAAAATTTTGAAAATTTTCAAAATTCACACTGGGCACACAACAATAACAACGAATGTTTGAATGAAATATGAGTTGAAGAATCGAAAATACTAGTATGTAAAAGAAAATCAAAGTTAGTGTGGGAGAGATGTAAACAAAATGAAAATAATTTGAAATGAACAACACTCAAGAGCACTGAGAGTTGATGAGGAAAGCAGCAGGCGCACTTATGTAGTATTGAAGGTGACTTTTTGAGACCATCCTCACGCCTCCACTTTTGCCGTCATCCTGTCGATCAATCAGAAGTTATCGCAGCGCCAGCGTGGGTTTACAGAAAAAATGGAACACTCAGCCGCAATTTCGTTGATAGTGATCTGTTTAACGGGGTAATATTGACTGAATCCTGAGCGCTGGGGTCAAAAATCATATACAATAAAATGTCAAAACGTCGACACACCGACGCTTCAAAGATGAAATTTCAAGTAAACAAATAAAACATTCCAAACGACTCAAAACCATCACCGTTGATTTCACCAATGTCCTATGAAATTTCATTTTTTCCCTACGTTTAAGGAAATTTCGATTCTGAGTTCCCATGTTTCACATGTAAATGATATAACAAGCCCCCTACGATCAACGGGTGTGAAGTTATCCACATCCACAAAGTACACTGAGAAAAAATGAAATGAAAAAAAAAAATTGAACACCATTTTAAATACATATGTCTCACTCTTATCAAGCAGGAATACGAACGATTGATATATTATATTAAAAAGAACTGGTTGAAAGCTAAATAATCTTGAACTGTATTGTGTTATAGTGTTTGTTTTTTCATTTTATTTTATTTCAAGTATAATAACAAATTATAATAGCTGTACATGTTTGATTACATTTACGAGTGAATATGTTCGTAGTCGAATACCTTTAATGTTATTCATTCTATGTTTTTGTTTAACTATTTCAATGTATGTATGTATATACCCATTCACACCAAATTTGTATCTCGAAATAAGTATTCACTTACTTATCGAGCATCTTGTTATTTATTTGAACTTTCAATTTGTACTTCTCATTTGTATTTGTATTTGGATCTTAAATAAATAACATATTATTTACCGACTCTGCACACCTACCATTTTCACTATGATACGTTCATTCACTAATTTAGTAAAAAAAAGAACCGTCCTAGTTTATTGAACTGTCTGAAGGGGTGAAAATAAAGAGGAAATATTTTAAAAAATCGTAACATGAAAAATCGACTTTGTACACCTAAAAAATTGAGATATGTTGATCCTGATGATCTTTTCGACAAGAAAAACTTCACGTTATAGTTTTCTAGGCCATCTGAGCGGGTGAAAATGGGATGGAAAAAAATTGATCTTCGAAACTGAATGTGTACACCTACAAGTTTGAGATATGTTATCCATGATGATCTATTCGACAAAAAAAAACTTCACGTAATAGTTTTTCTGGTCGTCTGAGGGGGTGAACAGGGGGTGAAAATATTAAAAAATGTCTTAAAATGAAAAATCGCCTTTGTACACCTACAAAATTGAGATATGTTATTCCTGATGATATATTCGACAAGAAAAACTTCATGTTATAGTTTTCCAGGCCGTGGGAGGGGGTAAAAATGGGGTGGAAAGTTGAAAAAATCGTATCTTTGAAAATTGAATGTGTACACCTACAAGTTTGAAATATGTTATCCATGATGATCTATTCGACAGAAAAACTTCGTCATAGTTTTCCCAGGCATTCTGAGGGGGTGAATATGGGATGAAAATATCAAACAATTTCTCAACATGAAAAATCGTCTTTGTACACCTACAAAATTGAGATATGTTATTCCTGATAATATATTCGACAAGAAAAACTTCATGTTATAGTTTTCCAGGCCATCGGAGGGGGTGAAAATGGGGTGGAAAGTTGAAAAAAATCGTATCTTCGAAAATTGATTGTGTACACTTACAAGTTTGAGATATGTTATCCATGATAATCCATCCGACAGAAAAAAATGCTCGTCATAGTTTTCCAGGCCGTCTGAGGGGTTGAACATGGGGTGAAAATATCAAAAAAATTGTTAACATGAAAAATCGACTTTGTACACCTACAAAATTGAGATATGTTATTCCTGATGATCTATTCGACAAGAAAAACTTCACGTTATAGTTTTCCAGGCCGCCTGAGGGGTTGAAAATTGGGTGAAAAGTTGAAAAATTCGTATCTTCGAAAATTGAATGTGTTAAATACAAACCATGACTCCGAATACTCTCTTGGCAGGTTTAGAACCAATTATAGGACAAATAGTAAGAGACGGAAACCAAGGCGTCCATGCTCGAAGCTATTCAAAAAATAAAATGAGAGCTACAACTCTCATATTTCCAACAACAGAAATTAAACAAAAATACAAATAGCATGCAGCATAAAAAACCGCAATCCTCCTTCCAACAAAAATTTTGCGATCTCTGTAAGAGACAGGGACACAGTCAAAATGAATGTAGAGTAAGACAACAAAACCCCAAGCCACACAAAATTTTCGAAGACAAAATTTTCAATTCCTAAATGTCCAAAACCACAAAACCCGCAATTCCAAAATGTAAGACCCAATACATCAACAACGGTGACAGTTATGAAACAAAATCCAAATCAACAAAGACCTTCGGCAATCCAATCGAACCCAAATTTTAACAGAACAAACACACAGAGAGCACACAAGATTTCGATAATTACAGAGCTAATTATCAAGAATACCAAAACTTTGAAGAATTTTACGAAAATTCTTACGACTACGAAACGGAAGACTATACTGTTAGCTATCCGAAATACGAAAATACAGATTATCAACCAAATCAGGATTTTCAAATGGATCATTTACAACCAGTTCCTCCCCCCTATCGAAGAAATCCAAACTCATATTCAAAACCTGAATATATACGATTTGAACCCCATTTGAAGTTCCCAGAACAGAAATTCATTCAGGACAAACTCTAATGGTCAATTCAAAACATTTACCAACACGTTCAGAATATTACTCGACACAGGAGCCGGCCATTCAATTTTCATACCAAAAACAGGAGAAAAATATAGAAATCGATTTTCTGAAAATATGATGATCCAAGACATAACTAATCAAAACATTTCAATAACCGAATCCGTATCGATACCTTTCTCAGATGCAGATCCCCACAAAATTCATATTTACGATCTCGACATAGAATTCGACGGAATTGTCGAAGCCGATTTCTTAGAATACTATAATGGCATAGTTGACATAGAAAACAAAAATCAATAACGGATTTCAAAACGGTACCCCTTTTCAAAGCCTCGGATACTGAAAATACATCAGTACCTCCAGTACCTACTCAAGTACCCAAAAATCCAAAACCAAATACCAAGTCACATTGAACCCAGAAACCTCAACTTGCAGAAATTGACATTTTCGAAAACGACCCTGACAATTACGCCTTATAAAGTAAATTCGATAACTACCAATATTTAAAAGATGAAATTCCAAATAATACTATAAACAGAACATCGAATTGAAATAATTTTCAAATTAAAATGCAACCTTTCGAACACTGATGCTATACTGGTAGCACAAAACAAAGAAAACGTTCGTTTACCAAATGCCCTAGTAAAAGTTAATGAACAAGGCGAGTTTTTGACCTCAATAATAAACTCAAATGCCATACCCAAAACAATAAATTTTTCTAACAAACATTAAACCTATTAAAAATGTTTCTTCAAATCATTCAAATGAAACAGAAACGGAGCAAAATATAATTAATTGAGAATTTGAAATTGAAAACCAATTACGTTTGGAACATTTAAATGAAGATGAATCTGAAGTAATAACAGAAACATGTTTAGGATTCTCAGACATTTTTTATCCAAAAGGTGATCGATTAACGTTCACGAATGAAATCAAACAATCGATAGATACAAAAGACGCAAAACCGGTCTTTACAAAATCATACCGCTATCCCCAAATTCATAAAGAGGAAGTCGAAAGACGAATAAATAAAATGTTAGAAGACGGAATCATACGCCTTTCCATTTCCCCTCCATTTCCCCCTGGTCATCCCCATTATGGGTAGTTCCATTAAAAATTAGATGCATCTGAAAAACAGAAATGGCGAGTAGTTGTTGACTATCGAAAGTTGAATGAACTGACTGTAGACGACAAATACCATCCCAAAAACAGCTTTTACGGTAGAAAACGGCCATTTTGAATTTCTCAGAATGAGATTTGGCCTCAAGAATGCCCCATCAAGGTTTCAAAGAGTGATGGATAACATTCTTCACGGAATCCAAAATGAGCGATTTCTCGTCTACGTGGACGACATCATCATTTACTCCCCTACCATTCACGATCACATATCCAGACTAAGAGAAGTATTTACAAGACTTCCTCAAGCTAACCTCAAAATTCAACCAGACAAATGCGAATTCCTTATAAAAAGAAGTAGCATATCTTGGCCATTAAATAAAAAAAAATGAAGTAAAACCAAACCCTAACAAAGTCGATTTCATTATAAACTTCCCAGAACCTAAAAACCAGGGAGAAAATGAAATCCTTTTTTGGCTGAGCAGGATACTACAGAAGATTCATTCCAAATTTCGCAAAGATATAGAAACCCCTTACATTTTCGGGAACTATTGTGAAAAATCATTTGAAGAATTGAAACAAACTCTAGTTTCAACCTCAATGTTAATGTATCCAAATTTAGAAGACACTTTTCTATTGACAACAGATGCTAGCGCATAATATGCTATTGGAGCTGTACTATCCCAAGGCCCCATTGGAAAAGATTTACCTACTGCATACGCTTCACGAACCCTCTGTTCAGCAGAATCTAAGTATTCTACAATTTAACTAGAGTTATTAGCCATAGTATGGGCAGTCAAAGATTTTAGACCCTACCTCTTCGGAAGAAAATTCAAATTAATCACAAGACCCTACCTCTTCGGAAGAAAATTCAAATTAATCACAGACCATAGACCACTCACTTTGTTATTCTCAATAAATACCCTGGCAGGAGACTTGCTAGATGGCGCCTAAAACTAGAAGAATATGATTATGAAATCATAAACAAACCTGGAAAAATAAATAGAAACGTTGACGCACTTTTACGAATCAAAATTGATCCCACGAAAGCATGCCTCATTTTCAAGTCGAAATCAATACCATATGGTACTATCATCTTATCTACAAACGAAGATTCAGACCTTGAAATAATTCAACGCCCAAAAGAAGGAACTTTCGAAGACCCTGACAACCCTGAAACTTCTGAAAACCTGGATAATCCCAAAAAATAATGAAATGGAATATTTAGCCGAATACATACACCAGAATTTTCAACCAGAATTTTCAACTATAAAACCGAATCTTTAATTGATTACTCAAAAGTCGAATATTCAAACTGTCAATTACTTGACAAAGAAAATAAAAAATTCTAATACTTCCTAGACAAAAAAAACTCAAAGATTTTCATTATAAAATTTTTGACGAAATTCTCGAAGAATACGATTTTCGAAATCTACGAATAAACATAGTATCGAACAAAACGATAAAAAATCGGAAATACTATATAGTTCCTCTCACGTACAATCCAGAATCGGTGATCGAACATCTCAACCTATATAGAAGTCAAAACGACTTGGAACCCTCAAAAAAGTATTGCGTAGAAACTAATGCATAATTACCAATTTTGGAAATATTATGTTTCATACTATCTGAAAAAGACATCAAATTCAAAGTATGTAACAACATTATTGTCACAGCTGACAAAGACAAAATTCCAATAATAATAGATCAAAACTGGGACGTTTGTCAAAAAACCAAAATTTGTAGAAAAATCTAAACAACCCTTTGGTTATAATTGAAACACCAAAAACACCATAATTTAAATCCCAACAAAAAATTATGCCCTAGTATTCGCGACGAACTCACAAAATTTACACAATCCTATCCAATCCCGGATAAAACCGCAAGAAAAATATCAGGCACTCTTCTCTTATTTTCAACATTATGAAACTGCATTACGAATTTATTGCGACTACGGACGAGAATTCGGTAATGCCTTACTTAGATACCTTTGTAACCTATTCAATATAATATTGACATACTCTAGCGTGAACCATCCACAATATAACGGATCAGTAGAAAGATTTCACCCAACTCTACTTGAAATGATTAGAGCCCATTTGGCAGAGCACCCAAATGACCACCCTCTTAACGTATTATAATATGCCGTAATTTGTCATAATAATTCTGTAAACATATCTCACGGATTTACCCCTCACGAACTAGTATTTAGTCACACACCTAGTAGACCTCCCGAAACCCTGTATAACCAAAAACAACTTATTACCAAATACGTAAGAGATCTCAACAATATAATTTTCTTATTATTCTGAAGTTGTACGCGAAAAAATCGAAAGAAAGAGAAAACAAAAATTTTTTCGACCGGAGCATTTCTGACAAACCACCTGATTATAAAGTAAGCGATAAAGTCTATGTGAAAGAATCACAAATAAAAGACAAATTACAAAACAAATTCAACGGACCGTTCATAATAGAAGAAATTTTTCAAAATTCAGCTATACTCCTAAATTTACAAACAAATCAAGAACAAAATTAAATTTTGATCGCATGAAACCATACACTGAAAATTAAATATTTTCAGGTTTCTCCACGAACCAATCAACAACACTGTATGTGTGTATTACCACCAAACTGGCAACATTGTCCTCACAAATGACAAGTGGACATTTCTAGTAAACAAAAACGTTTCTCAATTCAAAGAAGCTTTTGCAAATAATTTAAAAATTCTTCATTTATTAATCGATACAACTCGAATCAGTGGTCATACTATGAGTGAATTCAAATCAGAAGTAAAGACTCATATTAGTCTTCTCACTCAAATTGCTAAACCAATACAAATGAAACTTCAAGAAATAATATTTGACACCAAAAGATATAAAAGAGTTCTTATTGATGGTATAGGAAGCATATTTAAACCAATCACTGGCAACCTTGGCGCCTCTGATGGTGAATTTTACACCAATTCTATAAACAGGCTAAATAACGATGAACATCAACTAGAGAACTTATTGAAAAAACAAATATCGGTAACTACTTCTCAGTGACGGCTCGTGCATTGGAGAACAAGGGAGGCTAAAGTCATAAATTCTGTCAATATGTCTGATGTCGCTGTCGTCGTTGTGAACGTCGTACGTGAGCTCTCCACTATTTTTCGAAATTAAGTGGTATTTTGAGTCCAAAATTTTTGTTGGAATTTCAAGTGTCATCAGAAAGAGTTTGATAATATAGATTTCAATTTAAATTTTGAGGAGTTTGTGCCAAAGTTGTTTATTGTGGTTAATTAATTAACTGGTAAAATTCAGTACATTGTTGCCAGCTATTACAATACTTTGGGGTGAGGAAATGAGTCAGCGTACAAGAAGTACTAATAATCCCAATATGATAGACGAGAGCATGTTAGAATCTTTGATCACCAAATTCGTATCCAGACTGACTAGCACAATTGAAGAGAAAAATGACCAAAATCGGTGAGAAAATAGATAATATCGAAATGAAACTGGGAGACATAATAACCCAACTCACCTGTTTGAAGAAAGAAGTTGACCTAAACAGAAATGGTTTGCAGACAGTAAGGAATTCAGTAGAGATAATTCAGCGGAATTCCAAAGAAAACTCGTTGTCTCTAGTAGGAGTGAAGGAGTAGAATCAGGAACACCTTTTATCAAAAGTTTTGGCTATTTTTAATGAAGCAATGAAGGTCGAATGTACACAGATGGATATTTATACGTCTACAGGCTAGGAAAAATGAATGAAACGAAAGATAGAACAATTGTGGTGGTATTTGTGACCCTATGGAAAAGAAACGAAATATTCTACGCACGCAAGATACTCCGCACGTCCAAAATATATATTAACGAGAATCTGTCTAATGAAGCATATAAATTGTTGATTAGTGCCAGGAGTAAATTGGGCAAACAACTGGTTTGGTCCAAGAATGGAACAATTTATGCTGGAGTTGGCAACGCTGTTAAGCAGATTACAAATGAAGCAGTTTTAGCGACACTTGTCTAGGAAAAAGTTCTTTGTTTTTTATTATTGCTTCTTATTATCGCTTTTTATCTTCGTTTAATGAAAACAAACAGACTTGTTAAAGCTGAGTTTATAAATTTTTTAGTTTTAAAGATAGAGGAAAGTTGTTAAATTGTTCGCAGTGTTATTATTTTAATTTAAAAAAAAATACTATGAGAAAATACTACTTTTTTAGTTTGATTTTGTTATTGTGAAGAGAGCTTACATTAAGATATATTGAAATGTCACATGCACTAAATGTATACTACCAAAATTGTCGGGGATTGAATACTAAGTGTGATGATTTTTTCAGAGGTACTTCACAGGGTGACTATGATGTAATAATTGCTGTTGAGACATGGCTGCAAGAGGGGATACTAGATGGCGAAATAATGGATTGCAATATATTTAATATAATCAGAGCCAATAGAGACCTTGAACTCGCAAATAAATCAAGGGAGGTGGGGTGCTGATAGCTGTGGGAAAAAAATATAAAATTTTAAAGGTTCAAAAAAAAAACAGTACAACTTTTGAAGCAGTTATAATGCAAATCAAGGTGAGTGGAGTTGAATATACATTATGTGGCATTTATGTTTCTCCGGGATGCTCTTATAGCGTATACGAGACGATGTTTGAGTTTATACAAAATAATATATCGCATACAACACTTTCATAATGGGAGATTTTAATAGTCGCTCTATTAGTGGTGTAAATTATGACTATAGTATCTCAAATAGAGTAATCTGAAAATAACAATTATATTAACCAAAATAAACCTGAAATGAAATAATAGTGAAATAAAATACAAGTAAAAATAGAACAATTGAATAAATAAAAATAAAGAAATGAAAAAAGAAAATAAGAATAAAAAGTGGAGAGATTCCAAGTCACGTTAGTTCACGACGTTTCGATTGTTAGTATCTACAATCGTCTTCGGGTGATGATTGGACTGATTCCTCCGAGAGATGACTATTTTATAGGTCGTTGAAATACTTTCACTTTCTCTGCTTTCTATTTTCCGCTTCACTGGTTCCGTGGGAGATGACCGTTTTGGCGCGAGTTGGCCATTTTTCGCTTGATGATGGCAAATCAGGAATAGTAGACCATGTTTGGACCCATCAACACAACATCGAGTGGTCCCAAGCTGAGATCTTGCATAGAGAGAAACATTGGTTTAGGAGAAAATTCAAGGAAGCCGCATACATGTTGTGCAACAACGTATTCAGCCAAGCCAGCGTAGAAATACGCAACATATGGAAACCCATCATCAAGCGAAAATACTCCTGAAGTATTTATATATAATTTCAAAAAAGCTGATTTTGAAATTATGACTCACTGTATTAGGAAAGCTAACTGGAGTAAAATCTTGGAGGAAAAAGTAGATGTGAACAGAGCCTTAGGAGAATTCTTTAACGTTTGGAATGAAATATTGGAAGTTTGTGTACCTAAGTGTACAGTATATGATGGTAAAAAACGGTTTCCAATATGGTTCACTAAAAAGATTAAAGATAACTTGAAAGAGAAGGAAAAATTTAGAAAATCACGATTTACTTCTGATTTTTTTAATGACAGATATGAAAATTTGAGAAAACAGTTCGGAATTTGATAAGAATAGAAAAAAAAAATATTTCAAAAACCTTGAACAAAATTTAGCAGAAAAATATCATATTTTTGAAATCACGTGAATGATAAGAGGAATACCTCTTCAAGTGAAGGTGAATTTACATATAAAGGAAAAACAGTTAAACATGAAGAAACAGTTAAACATGAAGAAACAGTACCTAGATAGTTTTGCAAATTTTTTCTCCTCAGTGTTTTCTATCACCAAACCCAAATATAATTTGAATTTTGATTTGAGTTACAATAAAAGTAACGAAAGTTTTTTCATTACATACAATTACCGATTCAGACTTTATCTACGCCGTAAAAAACTAAAAAACTGAAACTCCAGCAGGAGTGGATGGCATACCACAATACATCATCAAAGCTTGTAGTGACTGGTTGAAACAGCCAGTGATGCATATTTTCAATTTGACTCTATCTACTAATGTGTTTCCTTCTGCATGGAAAACATCTATAGTATTTTATTTTTTGACTATATTGCGCAGACTATATTGAATTTGAATGACCGCCGATTAAAAGTAGTTTGCGGGTGCCTTGTGAATTCACTTGAACAAACCAGATTTAACCTTCCTTCTTACCCCATCCTTCCTTTCTTTTCCTGGCAAGGCACGACTCTCACCTCCCCGTTGGTTCTTGCTGGACAATAAAATTTACTTTTAGACCTGTTTTCATAAGCATAATTGAGTACTTGTGCTTATAAAATATTTGTCGCAATTTTTTTACCAAAACAGTTATATTAGAAGAGAAAAGTATTATTTATTGACTGAGAAGAGTTCATTTTATATTAAATAACTCAGTTTTAGTTTTAGTTTTTTTAATGATCAGTTTTATACGTATAATTTTCGGCAATACACAATTTTTGTTTGCATTTATGGAAATATTACGTATTTTGCTTTAAATAGGTGCGTACCCCAAGAAATTTTCGCGCTTCCGGCGAGCTTTTCTGTGTGTATATAGTATTTATGATTTTAGCCTCCCTGTTCTCCAATGCACGAGCCGTCACTGAGAAGTAGTTAACGATATTTGGTTTTCTAGTTGATGTTCATCGTTATTTAGCCTGTTTATAGAGTCTGTGTAAAATTCACCATCAGAGGCGTCAAGGTTGCCAGTGACTGATTTAAATATGCTTCCTATGCCATCAATAAGACCTCTTTTATATCTTTTGTTGTCAAATGTTATTTCTTGAAGTTTCATTTGTATTGGTTTAGCAATTTGAGTGAGAAGACTAATATGAGTCTTTACTTCTGATTTGAATTCACTCATAGTATGACCACTGATTCGAGTTGCATCGATTAATGAATGAAGAATTATAAAATTCTTTTCAAAAGCTTCTCATAATTGAGAAATGTTTTTGTTTACTAAAAATGTCCACTTGTCATTTGTGAGGACAATGTTGCCAGTTTGGTGGTAATACACACCTACAGTGTTGTTGATTGGTTCGTGGAGAAACCTGAAAATAAATTAATTTTCAGTGAATGGTTTCATGCGATCAAAATTTAATTTTGTTCTTTGATTTGTTTGTAAATTTAGGAGTATATCTGAATTTTGAAAAATTTCTTCTATTATGAACGGTCCGTTGAATTTGTTTTGTAATTTGTCTTTTATTTGTGACTTGTAGGCGACTTTATCGCCTACTTTATAATCAGGTGGTTTGTCAGAAATGCTCCGGTCGAAACAAATTTTTGTTTTTCTCTATCTTTCTTTCGATTTTTTCGCGTACAACTTTAGAATAATAAGAAATTATATTGTTGAGATCTCTTACGTATTTGGTAATAAGTTGTTCTTGGTTATACAGGGTTTCGGGAGGTCTACTAGGTGTGTGACTAAATACTAGTTCGTGAGGGGTAAATCCGTGAGATATGTTTACAGAATTATTATGACAAATTACGGCATATTATAATACGTTAAGAGGGTGGTCATTTGGGTGCTCTGCCAAATGGGCTCTAATCATTTCAAGTAGAGTTGGGTGAAATCTTTCTACTGATCCGTTATATTGTGGATGGTTCACGCTAGAGTATGTCAATTTTATACTGAATAGGTTACAAAGGTATCTAAGTAAGGCATTATCGAATTCTCGTCCGTAGTCGCAATAAATTCGTAATGCAGTTTCATAATGTTGAAATATAAGAGAAGAGTGTTTGATATTTTTCTTGCGGTTTTATCCGGGATTGGATAGAATTGTGTAAATTTTGTGAGTTCATCGCGAATACTAAGGGCATAATTTTTTGTTGGGATTTCGCTTATGATTTTTTTGGTGTTTCAGTTATAACCAAGGGTTGTTTAGATTTTTTCTACAAATTTTGGTTTTTTTGACAAACGTCGCAGTTTTGATCTATTATTATTGGAATTTTGTCTTTGTCAGCTGTGACAATAATGTTGTCACATACTTTGAATTTGATGTCTTTTTCAGATAGTATGAAACATAATATTTCCAAAATTGGTAATTCTGGATTGGTTTCTACGCAATACGTTTTTGAGGGTTCCAAGTCGTTTTGACTTCTATATAGGTTGAGATGTTCGATCACCGATTCTGGATCGTACGTGAGAGGAACTATATAGTATTTTCGATTTTTCATCGTTTTGTTCGATACTATGTTTATTTAGATTTCGAAAATCGTATTCTTGGAGAATTTCGTCAAAAATTTTATAATGAAAATCTTTGAGTTCTTTTTGTCTACGAAATATTAGAATATTTTTATTTTCTTTGTCAAGTAACTGATAGTTTGAATATTCGACTTTTGAGTAATCAATTAAAGATTCGGTTTATAGTTGAAAATTCTGGTTGAAAATTCTGGTGTAATGTATTCGGCTAAATATTCCATTTCATTATTTTCGGGATTATCCAGGTTTTCAGAAGTTTCAGGGTTGTCAGGGTCTTCGGAAGTTCCTTCTTTTGGGCGTTGAATTATTTCAAGGTCTGAATCTTCGTTTGTAGATAAGATGATAGTACCTTATGGTATTGATTTCGACTTGAAAATGAGGCATGCTTTCGTGGGATCAATTTTGATTCGTAAAAGTGCGTCAACGTTTCTATTTATTTTTCCAGGTTTGTTTATGATTTCATAATCATATTCTTCTAGTTTTAGGCGCCATCTAGCAAGTCTCCTGCCAGGGTATTTTATGAGAAGAACCAAATGAGTGGTCTATGGTCTGTGATTAATTTGAATTTTCTTCCGAAGAGGTAGGGTCTCAAATGTTTGACTGCCCATACTATGGCTAATAATTCTCGTTAAATTGTAGAATACTTAGATTCTGCTGAACAGAAGGTTCGTGAAGCGTATGCAATAGGTAAATATTTTCCAATGGGCCCTTGAGATAGTACAGCTCCAATAGCATATGCGCTATCATCTGTTGTCAATAGAAAAGTGTCTTTTAAATTTGGATACATTAACATTGAGGTTGAAACTAGAATTTGTTTCAATTCTTCGAATGATTTTTCACAATAGTTCCCGAAAATGTAAGGGTTTCGATATTTTTGCGAAATTTGGAATGAATCTTCTGTAGTATCCTTCTGAGCCAAGAAAGGATTTAATTTCTTACTGGTTTTTACGTTCTGGGAAGTTTATAATGCAATCGACTTCGTTAGGGTTTGGTTTTACTCCATTTTTTTCATTAAATGGCCAAGATATGCTACTTCTTTTATAAGGAATTCGCATTTGTCTGGTTGTCTTTTGAGGTTAGCTTGACGAAGTCTTGTTAATACTTATTTTAGTCTGGATATGTGATCGTGAATGGTAGGGAGTAAATGATGATGTCGTCCGCGTAAACGAGAAATCGCTCATTTTGGATTCCGTGAAGAATGTTATCCATCACTCTTTGATACGTTGATGGGGCATTCTTGAGGCCAAAGCTCATTCTGAGAAATTCAAAATGCCGTTTTCTACCGTAAAAGCTATTTTTGGGATGTCCTTGTCATCGATTTCGATTTGATGAAAACCAGAAGCAAGGTCAAGGGTAGTGACGTATTGACATTTGCCAAGTTGATCGAGAAGGTCTGATATCATTGGGAGATGGTATTTGTCGTCTACAGTCAGTTTATTCAACTTTCGATAGTCAACAACTACTCGCCATTTCTGTTTTCCAGATGCGTCTAATTTTTAATGGAACCACCCATACTGGGATGACCAGGGGGAAATGGAAGGGCGTATGATTCCGTCTTCTAACATTTTATTTATTTGTCTTTTGACTTCCTCTTTATGAATTTGGGGATAACGGTATGATTTTGTAAAGACCGGTTTTGCGTCTTTGTATATATCGATTGTTTGATTTCATTCGTAAACGTTAATCGATCACCTTTTAGATAGAAAATGTCTGAGAATTCTAAACATGTTCCTGTTATTAGTTCAGATTCTTCTTCATTTAAATGTTCTAAACGTAATTGGTTTTTGATTTCAAATTCTTCATCAATTATATTTTGCTCCGTTCTGTTTTGTTTAAATGATTTGAAGAAAAATTTTGAATAGGTTCAATGTTTGTTAGAAAAATTTATTGTTTTGGGTATGGCATTTGAGTTCATCATACAGGTCAAGAACTCGCCTTGTTCATTTACTTTTACTAGGGCATTTGGTAAACAAACGTTTTCTTTGTTTTGTGCTACCAGTGTAGAATCAGTGTTCGAAAGGTTGCATTTTAATTTGAAAATTATTTCAATTCGATGTTCTATGTTTATAGCATTTTATTTGGAATTTCATCTTTTAAATATTGGTACTAATCGAATTTACTTCCTAAGGCGTAATTGTCAGGGTCGTATTCAAAAATTTCGTCAATTTCTGGCGTGGAGGTTTCTGGGTTTAATGTGACTTGGTATTTTTGTTTTGGATTTTTTGGGTACTTGAGTAGGTACTGGAGGTACTGATGTATTTTCAGTATGCGAGGCTTTGAAAAGGAGTACCGTTTTGAAATCCGTTATTAATTTTTGTTTTTTTATGTCAACTATTCCATTATAGTATTCTAAAAAATCTGCTTTGAGAATTTCGTCGAATTCTATGTCGAGATCGTAAATATAAATTTTGTGTGGATCTGCATCTGAGAAAGGTATCGATACGGATTCGGTTATTAAAATTATGTCTTGGATCATCATATTTTCAGAAAATCGGTTTCTGTATTTTTCTGCTGTTTTTGGTTTGAAAATTGAAAGTCTGGCTCCCGTGTCGATTAATATTTTTAACGTGTTGGTAGCAT
>NW_027412581.1:4605-7385 GCF_025532065.1 Leptinotarsa decemlineata | reverse complement strand
CATTTGATAGACATTCAACTAATAGTTAAATTTTTGGTTGAAGTGTTTGTTGTATTTAAAGTGACATAAAGTTAAGTTTGATTTTTCAGTGTAGTCAATTATTGGTGAAAACACGGAGAAAAAACGTAACATTCGGTGTCGGAAATAATTGACTGAAATTTTTCCGTTTTCCTGTGAAAACAAGGAGTGTCGATTAGGAGGAAATAGAAAAGTTTGAGAAAATGTTTAAGGCTTTGAGAGCAGCCTAGAGGAAGAACGAAAACGCCGAAATGAAGAAGATGAACGACGGAGGGAGGAAGAAAAGTTACGTAGAAATCAAGATCGTGAATTACTACTAGGTATTCAAGAAAAATAGGTAAATATTCAGGAAAAACAGAAAAAAATTCATCAGATGTACCCTCATTCATTGGAAAATTTAAAATCTTCCCAAGTAAGTAAAGGGGAGGTACAGGAATTTATTAAGGAAGAATTTGGAAAGGTAGTTCAGGAAACAAAGGAGGGATTGGAAAAGTAGTCGATGAGAAGATTAAGGTGGTTGAAAGGAAATTTAAAGAGAAGTTTGAAGGAGGCGACAAAAAGTTGGAAGGAGTCGACAAAAAGTTCATTATTCAATAAAGTCATTCAAGTTTTTTTTCAGGAGATGAAGCAATGGGACTACTGAGAGACATATTCCGAAAAAAAAGAATCCAAATATGCATCAGGAACAGTAGCCTAACTTGAATTAATTTATTTTGAAGAATTAAGCTTCTTTATTCCTTTAATGGAGTCGAAAGCTACCTCAGGCAATCTTCCCGTATCAGATACACCAGAACTCAATACTCGGAGGAAATGATGAAGCCTCTTATACAGAAAATGATTTTAACTTATCCACTGAACATGATGAAAACTTCGACGAAATTAAAGAAGTAACAGAGAGAGGAAATGTCCGCCAATCCTAAAAATACTTGTAGCATTACTACTAATCCAGAAGGTAGTAAATCACAGCGCACAGGCTCGAAAAGGAAGCAAGCTGTATCAATTTAAAACGAAGGTCTGCAAGGCGTGAAGTTTAGCTGATGGAAGCACGAGTTGCGACCCCACAAAGAAATACATCATTGGAATTCATTCATTTAAACGTTTGTAATCTTCATTAAAAAGCTCTCGGACATTCGTAGAATGAAACTACGATCTACAATTCTGAACTGCGTCATTTCTGAGCTTGAAACAGTACAGGAAACCAATAGGACATGGTCATCAACAAATGGGACTACATAGAGTCCACTATGTACGTCAGGACCAGGGTACTACTCCAATCCGTATGGATCATCTTCTGACACATCTAGTTCTATTACCAAAATTCCAAACGAGGAGAATTCCCTTTTTTCACATGAAATACGTGTACTATTAATATATATATATATATTACTGATGTATCCGATAATGAAAATAATGAAACTAATGAAGGAAAATAAAAAATCTATTAAAAATGTTGATTTATCAATGAATAATAATAATAAATTGAAATAATTGTAGAAAATTAATATATGTATATTAGGATGTTTCATTTTTAGGTGGGTGATATTTTTTTTCTTGGTCTTACCTGAAAATCTGATAATTTATGGAAACAAAAATATATTTCCGTTGGAAAAAAGTCAATTAGAGGTTTTCCTCATTTGAAAATTCAATTTCACATATAAATAACACGGGAATTATTTTTTTTTGGTTTCTTCTCGATTTTCAGATATTAAAAAGTATTTTTTTTATATGCAAAAAAGTTCTTTCATGCAAACACTTTCCAATCAACAGTTTCTGAGTTGAAGAGCTGGAAAGGTGAATGTTAACTGAAACAAATTTATTTTACATGTTTTATGTTTTTTCAAAAACCGAAAAGTCTTTTAAAAAATGATTTTTTTATTCGATACATTATTAAAAACGATGTTTAACAGTACATGTATAAAATCAGACTGAATGCAAAAGGTCGTTTTCCGAGGCGATGCTCTCTGGCCGGCTATGCTGATAAGAAGCTTTCCTAGGAATTGTAGCTGAGTGTCAGCAGATACCGGGGTCAGTGATAACGTAATTCCTTCCTCCGAAGATGAAAACAGGGTTTCACGAAGAGAAAAATGTTTTCCGCTGCCTTGGTAAGGGTGGATCTGTATTTCCCTCTTGAGGTCCTTCAGGTGGTTGGTGTCGGACTAACAGGTGCTTGTATTTGTATATAACGAATATCAAAAAACATACTATGATTATAGCATATGCTGGAACTGTCCAAATATAACCTGGTGATGGACGAATATGTGTTGTCATGGGTAATAAGCGATCGGCCTCTCTGTGGATTTCGTTTAGCTTGTCTAGAGGAACGTCTTGGAGTTTTAGAACTCGTACCACCTGGGTTGTTGGGATTTGAGGAAGCATTATGTCTGGTAGAAGTAGGGGTTGTTCTCCTATTTCTGTTGCTTGGTTGACATATTCGTCCGTGGGGGGTTTTGAACTGGCATCCAAGCGGTAAAGTGATCAAGTGTGCTACCTTGAGAGTGGTTATGTCTGTTGTTCCATAAATAGTCTGGATACGGGTGGCATTCTTGAAGATGCCATATAGTGGGCTTCATCTACTTGTTCGATAATATTTGATTGCTGTTGGATTGGTATCAGCTCGCAGTTGAGTGGGTTACTGTCGATGCTCAGGATTTGGAAGATACAATCCTCGTGGTGGATCCCGGCAGGAGGTTGTTCCAAGGGCAGTAATGGACATCGTGCAGGTCCAGGCAGGGCGTTGTGGAACATTGAAAATACACCTCATC
>NW_027412581.1:0-4505 GCF_025532065.1 Leptinotarsa decemlineata | reverse complement strand
TTTCTTATGCAAATCCTATTTTGATGCAATATATCTAAACACAAAGTGCAAAATTTTCACTTATTTCCTTTTCGAAATTTCATGAACTCCGTGCCGTCAATGTTGCTGTCGACTCATAGATGCCATTTCTGCAATACTTGTGGGAAACCCTATAATAAACATTACTACATGCAGAACAGTTTTTTATATCAGAATTATAACGAAGTGTTTTGATGTGAATGTGGAAGCTTACTATGCTGGTGTGAAGTAAGTCATATAATTGCATTTCATTGTGGAAAATATACCCAGTCCATACAGAATCGAAAACAAGATAAAGTGTGTGAACATCAAAAAGAAACCATGCCTCTTTGAGAAATAGAAATTAAGTTTCAGTCACTCTATTACCTTTCCATGATTATTACAGACCTTATACTATATAATACTGATCCATAAGGGAAAAATGCGAATGTAAACATTTGGCATGATGATATTGTGAAAGTGGCCCTCTTTCTCGTTCGAGAAAAACAGATCCGGCATCCACACCCTGTTTGCCTCTGTTAGTGTTAAAATATTTCAACTTTCCTCCGAAATCATTGAACTTCAATCTCTCATCCAGCCACTGTTCTCGAAAAGTCAGTTGAACACTGTATTCCTGAAAAGTTTTTATGAATCATGAGTTTCTATAGCATTGCAAGTCTTCATCATACTTTCACGATACAAAATGCAAGCCATGCATACTTTCTCATATATTTTTTGGGCTAGTAGTATTTTTCACATCGATTAGTTGAAGGAGGAAACACTTTGTACAAAATTCACATAAACTGTAATTGAATGATCAGTATGTTAGTTAACTTCTGTATATTATATGAGTATTAAACATCTCGATAATTGAGATTTCATGGTTTTTATATTTCTCCAGTATTGTTTATATGAAATTAGTTTCTAGAATGTTCTCAAAAATAGCAAAAAATAGATCACACGCATCCATAATTGAAATACTTGACATATAGTCCCGCAAGGGTCTTCATTAGCCCCCTTATTAGCTCCATATTTTTAGAATATTGATTATTATAAAGTATATACTTTTGCAGTTTGTGATATTTTGAACAATAGTTATTATATTACATCACAAAGATTTGGATGAAATGATATTATTATCCATCAAACACAGCTTGATATTCCATAACCCTCGAGTGGTTAGATAAATGGACTGTATTAAGATGAGTTTCGATATAATTTGTGACCACAAGGACTTACCGATTATGGAACAGCTGATGTTTAGTCCCGTGGTAGTTCAACTTCTGATAGTTGTCATCGTGCCTGATGAAGCTGGATGAAGTTGCCTCTCGATGTTGACACCGTATAGAAGAGTAGTGTTTACTTCTGTACGGGGATATTTAGGACAATCGGCAGACAGTGAAACGAACACAGACACACAACATAACTCTTTTGTTGCGATACAGTAAACGAGGGTTTAGCATAAACCACGAAATATTGATTAAGAAAATGCGGGTATTGAAAAACCCTCATCGGCTCTTCCTAACAATCATTCTACATGGTTTGGTAATGGATAATGATTAACATTTCTCTCAATAGATGCCACCTCATCAGCAAGAGTTCTTTCATTTCTCAAGCTGATCTATAGTGACTGTCATGTTCTAAATATCACAATGAAAAGAACTCTGTAAGTCACTAGTTACCTAGTGAGTACCTAATTTTAACTATTGTGATTTTCATTATTGATGCGTGTCCAACTAAGCATGATATGAATCAATACGAGAAGTGCCAAATAGTTAATCTTGACTAAATTATGGAACAAGTGAATAAGATTCAAATTTTCAGAAACTCAAAGAAAGCAATAGAATAATTATAATAAGTAGAGGGTAGCTTCATTTAAGCGTATTCATAAGTTACTCAACTCCAACCTTTCACTTTTTTATATAAACACAATACATATATTACTTTTTCAATAAAACGACCTTCTAACGGCAAACCTTGGATCAACAAAATTGTGTTAACGGCAAACCTTGGTCAACAAAAATTGCGAGCAAGCTGTCGCCTCCAAAAATCTCGCCTACCGGCAGTGGCGCCAAAATCTCAGTGCCAAAAATCGAACTAGGTTTGTTAATGCTCGCTATTAACAAGGCGTCTGGCCTCGATGAAGTGCCCGTCATTGAACTTAAAAAGTGCGCAAGTGAACGTGCACCAGTATTTTGCAGACTTTCCAACCTGTCTCACAAGAAAGGGGTTTTTCCTTCCTGTTGGAAGACTGCTCGCGTTCAGTCTATTCCCAAAAAGGGCAAGAAAACTCTTCCAAATAACTAGACCAGTCACTTTGCTATCATTAGGTATTATCAAAAAACACGGAGAAAGCCGTAATCCACCATATCCTACAATATTTGGAAGGCTTCAACATCTTGAGCGATCATCAATTTGGCTTTCGGAAACAAAGATCAACAGGCGACCTTCTATCGTATATCACCCATATTTGAAATAACTCAATCGAGAAACATGGAGAGTCAAGAGCTGTAGCGCTTGATATTTCTAAGGCCTTTGACCTTGTGTGGGTGGCATGAGGGTTTGCTAGCCAAACTTCGATGCTATGGTTTGTCGGATCATTTTATATATATATATATATATATATATATATATATATATATATATATATATATATATATATATATTTAAATATCAGAAATAGAACTGCCCTGAATATACCCCAACACAAAACTGCAATATTTCAAAAATCTTTTGAATTTAGGTATAGGCTGGAATCAGAAGTTTTTCCTGAACCTTTATTGGGATATTCTTCAAAAGACTAAATATAGTTTCAGAACTGAAGGTATATTTCGCTTGGAATTATTTGTGCAATCATCAGAGATACAAGGAAATTATTGGAAAGAAAAACTTTTTGGATACCTACTCATCCATATTTATACAAAAAACTGTGGATAAATACCGAAGAAAGAAGAAAAGCAACCTAGTTAAGAATAAATCCTCAACCTAGATGTGTAGATCATGGATAGAAGTTACTCTCAGATGCAAACTGAAAGAAACAACTACTTTTATATGAAACATGGATATCAACTGAATAGCATGAATAGGAATGTTATATATGAAACAGCCTTGATGACCGAGTACTGTGTCGAAGTTTCGAGTCGAAAACACTTGTCTACCATGCCTGGTCACCAACTATGTGAACTTTCAAAATGCAACACATTTTTCGCACAAGATTACGGCTTTATGTCACCAGAAGACACCATTATGCGCATGTTACTATGTCAGTACGTAAAGTACGGTTATTTGATTTAATCCCAGCCACAAGAAACTTTGTTGAAAATGAAAACGGAATATTTTAAGAAGAGATTTATTTTTCGTTTGAAATAAACTCTTTACCAATATGTGTAGATCATGCGTAGTTTCTGTCATCATGACAAGAGCAGATTCGTCTCTTCGGTAACCTAAAATCGTAATTTTGTGTGAGAAATGTTTTTGTCTCAAAAGTTCAAATAGTCGACGACGACGAAGTTACACTATTACTGGGTCTCATATGTAAGTGAAATTTTATATCAGATGCTATGTATTTGAATTAAATACCGAATGTTTGGAGTATAAAACTGAATAAAAAATTATACTTTTTCTGTGATTCAATGATCATATGAAAGAAGTTGTTTTGAAACATTTTTTTTCGTGTGATTCGATCTTTACATAGAAGCAATCCCGGTACTGGACCCACTTTGAAGAAGAGGGGAAGTAGAACCCAATTCCGAATTTGTATGAAAATCGGTGCTGTTCACCGAAATTATACGATGAAAAAAGTCATTGACAAACCATAGTTAATAGCCATTTTTCAATGTAATAATTTCTCTCGTTCTCTTTTGAAAATAATTACCATGGCTTTGAATTCAATGTTTGAACACATTTCAGAATTGAGAAAATTCTCAGATATGTATTGACAAAGCCAGTAAACATCAAAAATATTGTTTACAATGGAACACGTCTGAAATCGAATATATACATGGTCAGATGTCATCCAGTATCTCTACGAAAGTCTGAGACAGATATAACAAAGCAAAAAAATATAGAAGGAAAACTCTTGGATGCAGTTATTCAAAGAAGTAACAAAAATGAATTCCAAAGAAGTACAATTTCATTTGAAAATAATCACATTTCTCTTAAGTTAGTAATTTCTTCTCTTGTAGATATCAAGTTATTATTCATGAAAAATTCTGCAAGGAACCCCAATTACAATAATCGATTTTGTCTAATTATTTGAGTCGTATAAGAGCTTCATCAACAAATATGACTATTTTTTCTCGATGAGAGTAAATTATTATGATTTTGAGGATACCGTAAATTGTAGTGAAGAAGTTGATCGAAATATAAAATCACGTTCAATTTTACAATTATTTTGAATTATATTTTTTTATTTCACGAAACTTACTTTTACAATAACAACGTCAATTCAATTGAATTAGTTAGAAAAACATCAAGGAAAAGAAACAGTGATATGTTTCTACTAATCT
>NW_027412580.1:0-54063 GCF_025532065.1 Leptinotarsa decemlineata | reverse complement strand
ACACAAAGGATTTGCGGATTCATGTTTATATGAACATTTCATTCTTAATATTACCTAAAGAATCGTCTGTTGAATTCATGATAAATACTTAGTTAACACCCTGTATGGTTTACTTGAACTATAATAACGAACGCACTGTTCGACGTTGGTTTGCAAAATTCAGGAAGATTTCAGCCTTGGAGATGAGTAATCCAAGACTCTGATGGAGACTGACCCATCACGAACGGTGCGGTGCGAAGTTTGTTCTTGTTTGCTTTCGCGCAACCAAAACGATCCTTTTTTGGATCAGATCGTCACATGTGATGAAAATTGGATCCTTTGCGACAACAGGAGACGTTCAGGACAGTGGTTGGACACCGATGAGCTACCCAGGCACTTTCCAAAGGCGAAAACTCATCAAAAAAGTCCATGATTTCTGTTTGATGGTCAGCTGCTGATGTGATTCTTTGCAACTTTCTGCAACCGGGCCAAACCATCTCAGCGGAGTCCTATTGTGAGGAAATGGACGGAATGTACCGAAAATTGCGTCAGCAGCAGCCGGCACTGGTCACTGGTCCTCCTCGACAACGCTCTTCCGTACGTTCCACAAATCACCATACGATAATCAAACGAATTGAGCTTCATAGCTGTGCCTTACCCACCATACCCCTTAGACCTCTCCCCAACGGACTACCATATTTTCAAGCACTTTGATGAGTTTCTCATCTATAGAACCTTTCCTAATCAGGACCAGGTGAAAGCGGTCTTCGTCGACTTTATCGAATTCCAAGGGTTCAATATTCATGCTGGCGAAATTAATTGACTAGTGTTACGTTGGCAAAAGTGCAACGATTCAATGAAACTTCTTTCTGAGAATAGTACAGCGAACGCATCACGAGAGGCAGCACTAGTAATAGGGACAAACATAAACTATTCACATGTTAAACAGTGTTATTTACGTAATATAAATTTATTATTTATTTATTATTCAAAAATATAAATCTGATATGAAAAATTATTCTGTGCCAGTAAAATTCCAACAAAACATTGCTGTTTTGCGAATTGTACCTACGTCGGATAATCGATATCCGGAAGGAAACGTGTTTTTCATACTATATATTTATAAAACCTCATAATAATGAGGTTCGATGTAAGAAATTGATACATGCTTTGAGGAGAGTGGATTTGACAGTGCAAAAAATAAATAAATATTCATATGTATGCTCTAAACATGAAATAAATAGTGAATTTTTCAAAGTTAATTACCATTGATTAGAATGAGATATAACCTGAATCGTTTATTGAATTATATTCATTTATTATATTTAATTGAATTTCTTTCATTAACATCTATATTTTATTCATATTTCACTCGGAAATAAATCTGAAATTCATCATTATTTTAAATTTCTTTTATTACAGTTTGAATCGACCGCTACTCTTTTACTAGAGTCTGTATACTAACCTGTCTATCAATTCACTTTTTTCCAGTTACTTTAAAATTACTTACTATTTACTTTACCATATGTTTATATGAGCGCTGTTAGTGAGTGATTTTTCGTACTTCTAGTCTAATCAACAAGTTCAAAAACATGAAAAATAGAGATAAAGGTCCTAAAAATATGAGCGATAACTAATTCGATACGGAATCACCTCTAGAAAAATGGTTTGGAAGGATTTTGATGCAGGTAAAAAATTGCAATTGTTATTAACAAAATAAGATTAAAAAAAATGGTATTTAGTTTTTCGTTAATAACTCAAAAAATATTATTATTTAAGCAATTTTGAAAAAAAAATGTTGAAGAGGAGGAAATTTCCGATAAAAATGTCCCGACTCCCGAAACTCTATTTCCATTATTCATAATTTTAATTTGAAGTTGAAAATAGGGTTCCGCGCGGCTGTTACGGCATGTGCGCGCTGCCGCTAAAGAGAGTTTATCAAAAGAAATAATTTTTTATAACACAAAATGTCATTTTAAAATTTTGAAAAAAATCTAGTATCTTAACACTTGAATGAATCGAGTTCCGTAGAAAAAAAGTTCTATAACCATTTTCAAAAAAGTTATTCAATTGTTAACTAACAATTTTTTCCCAATCTCCTTTGGCATAAATAATGGGATAAAAGGTATAAACAATTGGCCTATAAATTTTAAACTTCGGGGAGCCCTTTTGATATATATATATATATATACTCCATACGATCCTGCGATAAAAGTTCATAAAAATTTATTAATTTGTTAATTATGATTTTTTATAACTATTGCAAAATGAAATATCTAAAAACTGTTGATAGATTTTTTTTCAATTAATATTTAGCTATGTCTGTTTTCACATTAAACAATGGCCGTTATTAACATAGGATATGAATTTTTTACGTGATTTGCTTATTAAATTGTTTCAAACAAACAGAGAAATTTAACATTTTTGAAAAAAATTGTTTTGCTTTTTTGTTTTCTTTTAATTTCAATTTCAGTTTAGAAATAAATTTGCTTTTACTTACTATTATTTAATTATTTATTAGTTTAACAATTTGTTATGAACAAATATTGACCAGAAAAAAATCATAACAGCTATATATAAAAAAGTGTCATGATTTTTTTTCATTATATTACTTTCTAATATCTATTATAACAATTGAATAATGAATAATTTTTCTGCCAAACTATTTAAAAATGTAAATTATGATTTTTGAACACAAAATTATTTCTTAACTAATTATTTGAACAATCAAAATTCAAAAAATCGATTTTAAACAATTAAAAATTATGATTATGAAATAATCATAATTTTTGTTTTTAAATCATAATTAGACAACAAAATAGCAAAAACAAATTTTCAAAAATATTGAATTTCTCTATTTTTTCAAAACAATTTTAACAAATTACGTAAAAAATTCATATCCTATGTTAATAACTGCCATTGTTTAATGTGAAAACAGAAATAGCTGAATATCGATTGAAAAAAAAATTATCATTAGATATTTCATTTTGCAATAGTTATGAAAAATTATAATTAAAAAATTAATAAATTTTTATCGCAAGATCGTATGAAGTATATATATCAAAAGGGCTCCATGAAGTTTAAAATTCATAGGCCAATTATTTATACCTTTAATCCCATTATTAATACCAACGGAGATTGGGAAAAAATTTGTTAGTTGACAATTGAATAACTTTTTGAAAAATGCTGATGAAACTTTTTTCTACGGGACTCGATTAATTCAAGTGTTGAGAACATACTAGAATTTTTTCAAATTTTTAAATTGACATTTTATGTTATGAAAAAATTATTTTTTTTTTTGATAAACTCTCTTTAGCGACAGCGTGCGCATGCCGTAACAGCCGCACGGAACCCTATTTTCAAAGTCAAATTAAAATTATAAATAATGGAGATAGATTTTCGGGAGTCGCGACTTTTTTATCGGAAATTTCCTTCTCTTTGACGAGCTTTTTTTAAAATTGCTTGAATATTAATATTTTTTGAGTTATTAACGAAAAACTAAATATCTTTTTTTTTATCTTATTTTGGTAATAACAATTGCATTTTTTTACCTGCACCAAAATCCTCCAAAACCATTTTTCTAGAGGTGATTTCGAATCGAATGAGCTATCGCTCATATTTTTAAGACCTTTATCTCTATTTTTCATGTTTTTGAACTTGTTGAATAAACTATTCAAGAAAACTCATTTGCCCTCATTTCAATTAAATTAAATAAGTATTCACTGAGGTATTACAGTTTGAAATGGACTCATGAAATGGCACATCTAAAGGGTTGTACAGATTGAACAGGCTTGAAAATCTGTTTAAAATCTGTTTTTCCGTCAACCAGCTGTTGTACCCCTATGAACCACAATCCTCACAAGTCAAAACTTATGCGAGCTAAGGATTAACGAGGTCTTGCCTTCTAACGTGTTATTCCTTTTAACTTGTGATTCCTATATTGAAAATTTCAAATGATGAATATCGAAAAACCATAGAATTAGTGACATTCCTGGATCAGTAGATGAGAATGAAATAAATGAAAAAAAATATTAGAAACACTGAAAAGAATTGATGAAATCCATGAAATTAAAAAGTTACATGATTTTGAAATCGTTAGAAAAGAACCTGCACACTCACAAACATATAATGATTTCAAAGTGGATTCGGATATGTTATCATCAGTTCAAGGTCAGCTGTTACTATTTTTTAGTGTAAAAAATATTTAAAGTAAAAAATGAATAGATCTTTGATGAGAAATTCTATAAATCCTACTCAAAAGTAAATTAAATAACCTCTTTCGATCAGATGGAATTGTTTATTTGAAGACAACACACCTAAACAAGAAGTTTCAAGTTATTAATTCAATCATCCTGACGTAAAACCATTATGAAGCAAATTTTGTCGCAAACAAATCTATTGTTTTCAATATTTGAAATATATGAACTGGACACTTGACACGATCATTTGAAGTAGGCAATATCAAAATTCTCCACTTCAGCTTGAGTAGTTTGCGTCCACAGGAATAGGCTCATTTTGCTCAATAAACAACGTCAGTTCTCTCTTCTCCTGTAAATCTATTCATATACAGTGTCACCATTAAAGTGCGCACCATATGGGTGCGCGAAAAGTTTCAATGAAGTTTAACTTCGGCACTTGTTTGTGCTTTAAATTTAACTCAAAATGATGCGGCCAACTGCGACCCAATGACGTTCAGTGTTTGTCAAATTCAACTTTTTTATTGAAAAAAATTGAAAGAGTGCATTTCTAGATCGAATTTAACAAAAAGTTACTTGAAAAAGTTGTGTCTACGGTAATTTCATATCCATATGCCAAATTTTATGCAACTAGAATAAAGTTATCATTTTGCTTATTTTTGACAGATATCCCCTTCATTTTAAAAAACAAGTTCAGTTGATTGTCATCAATTCATGTATACATAACAAACTCTACATGGAGTTTAACTTTTCTGATACATTTTTACTCATACGGACATTTTTAGAGAGAAATTAAAAATTTGCTATAAAAATTTCAACATGACTGGTGCAAAGTTTCAATCACTTGGCTATTCACACTATTCAACAAATTATTGTGGACAGAAATAGAAATGAACGTTCTTGAAAATTTTGTTGTTTCAACTAATCCGACATTCATTACAATGCAATCGTCATATCTTCTTCTAATATTCAATACAACTTTCCTCAGTTGTTCTTTTGTTGCACAATATGCAGATATTCTGATGCGTAGTTCTGGACTTTTGCTTCAGAGTACCCAAAAAAAGTTGCGGTATCAGGTCGGGTGATTTTGGCGGCCACTCAATATAAGGACTATTTTGACCTATCCATCGATTTCCATGATTATTATGCAGTCATTCTCTTACAATACAGAAGACACATCTAATTGAAACTTCAAATTCAGTCCGGCACTGGTAAGTTATGTATTGCGTCCCAAAACACATTCCTCAAAAAGTCTAAAAATATAATTCCATTCGGATTACTTTCGAAGAAAAACGGACCGATAGTCTTATCATGGATTATTCCACATCGCACATTCACTTAATAATAATATTGCCTTTTTGTGTACCTTGAATTTCGGCACGAGACTACTCCATTTGTAGTGAACGTAGCTTCATCACTAAACAAAATTGATTTGAAGAAGTTTATATCATTCAAATATTCTCTGAAAAAACAGAATTCTAACCTTTCCCTTTTTTCATCTCCTCGTTCCAGAGTGTGTAAAATTTGTGGCTTGAATGGTTTGATTCTCTCTCCTGATATTTTATCTAGGGATATTTAATTTCAAACTAGCCATTCGCAAGTTCGAATGAGGATTATTACGAAAATATTGCAATATTTGCACAACATTTCTATTCTCACGATGTGGATTATTTCTATTTCCGAGCATATGCCTCGATACACAACCTGTTTCCTTAAAAACAGAATGTATACGGTTCACTGTACTGCTGCTCACTGGAAGTGAGCAGCAGTACGGTGAACCGTACTGCTGATCAGGATGTCTTATGAAATTTTCTGGCAGCAATATGTCCGTCAAGACGCACAAGTTCAATTTTATCTCGCTCACTCAGTTCTCCCATGATAAATCACTAGTTCCTACCATTTTGCAAAATATTTTTCTTACTAATCGGGTATATTCTGGCGTTACTGTTTCAATACAGTTTCTGACAGCAGCAATAATAATCAACAAAAGTAATTTGTTTCCAGTGCTAAATGAAAAGAGCGCGATTTTGTATATCTGCACGGTGTTTCACGGCCAACTAACCAAGATTTAAAAAACATTCAAGAGGTGTGCAGTTAACATTCCCTCTTGATAAAATGTGAATGTTGATTCGACCACAGAATTATTAATTTTGAATATTTTTTTATGAAATTTTGTATACCATTTGAGAGGGTACCCAGTCCAATGGTGATTTTGAATTTTTTCCTAAAAAATCGCTAATTCCAGTTTTTGTATTTGTAGAAAATGATATTTGGTCCCAAAGTATAGTTTTTTGAACTTCACAATTCAAAATGAAGTTCTTCGAAATCGAAGAAAAGATGCAAATTTTAGGGGGGTGTCCCGCTTTCAAGTGGGTCACATTGTATATAATTTGAAACGAAATTGCAGAATATTCACTAAGCCCAAAGAACTTTTCTCGAGAATGTGCTTGTAAACCAATATTTTCACATTCGGCTGAAGTGTTCGACACTGTATTGTTTATCATGTGTTTTTTTGGAATCGCGACTTTAAATACCGAAATTTTGACTTTAATCCCCAAATTGTGACTTCAACCTCGAAATTCCGACTGAAACTCGAAATTCCCGTTTGAAACTGAATATTGGTGTACCACAAGGTACGGTATGAGGGCCAGTACTGTTTCTAGTGTACATAAATAGTATTTGCAGAACAAACCATTTCCAAGGATATAAAAAATAAGTGACGCGGATGATACGGCAATAATATTTCAAGGCAACACATGGAATGAGACCTTTCTCTTAGTCGTATATCATTTACAACTAATTGGATTTCGGCTTAGTAATAACAACACACTTCCGAACCCCTTCAAATATTCCAGCAGTTCATCACATTATTCAAATTTTCTCAAATAACTTATTTTGTAATTGTAATTTTGTAATGTTATCCAGAACGGTGCTGATGATACTAATGTCTCATTCCGAAACTTCGAATACCGCCATTGAGGATGATGGTGTTTTATGCAAGTGAAATTTTATATCGTGACTCAAATATCATATTACGTAGCGTTCTTGTGAATGATATTTGATTCTCTTCCAAACAAATGTTTGGAGTACCAACTGAATGAGAAAAAGAAATTTCTGTATAATTCGAAATTCGTATAGAAGTACTTTTTCTTTGGTGTCATTTAGTGAAAGGCTTTTTATTCCAGTTTGTATCTAAAATCAACTTCTACGCATGATCTACACATGTTTGTGAATAGTTTATTTTGGATTCAATTGCTTCCATTACCTCTTCGGGAGTTTGTTTTCCACATGTTTTCTGTCAATATGGGAAAGTAGAATTCCAAAAATCTTTCCCAAATACTCATCTATGTTTACTCAATTGTTGAGAAGAGTACAAAATACCTACGCACAGGTTTACGTTTGAGGTTTCGTAGTTCTATTATAATAAATACCTTTTGTAACCTGAAATATATCCATATGTGAACAAATAATTATTATTCTTCATCCCGGAGAGTTATTTCGGACAGGCTCCTTTTCTCAAGGCCCACAAATATTCAAAATATCGATATTTTTCACCATTTCAATTTTTTTTTTCTGATGATATTCTACTTATCGGGGGCTGAAAACTCAACGAACTTATTGGATTATTGGCTTATATTTTCCTGAAAAAGTCAGCACTTCTCGTCCCTAAGAACGGTTTCAATAACTGTGCCGAAGATACTCAACCGTTTTTGTGGCCGTGGTCTGCAGCTTTTTATGACTGACGATTCGTCTACTTCCGCAGTAGACATTATCTAAGAAGATGAGGTCATGGTCGAAGTGATGATCGAGTTGGTGTTCTCATTGTTCCCAACGCAGAAACCACAACGCTGGAATTGTTCCCCGGTTTTATATCATCATAAGTAGGTGTGGCTCGGTTTCTCTCAATTGGATTACCTGACTTCGTTTGTGTACAATCAAGGACAGGTAGCCAGATTTTATCAATGTTCATTGCGTCTTCTTTTCTACTTCTTCTTTTCGTTTGTGTACAATTAAAAACAGGTAGCCATATTTAATCAATGATCATTACGTCTTCTTTTCTACTGAAATATTTCCTGTGTTTTTGAATTTCTATTGTCTCTCTATATTCTCTCCGATAGTAATTTTGAATTTCATCAAGTATTACTGTATTTTCGAGTAAGATAATGTGAGTGCATTCTTGTTTCAGAGTATGTTCGGCTACAGCTGATTCAGAGGGACATATACCTACCTATAGTCCTTTTCGTGATCCCAAAATAGACCGACCCGCAGCTGTAACAATCCGATATGCCCCGGGTGTTACTAAAGGTTCTCTGGGGTCCGTAGCTGACCTTGGTTTGTCTCTGATAGTCTTCATTGGCCTAAATATTGGTTAACGAGCCTAGCTGCGATTACTTTGGAGTTATGTCTCCTGAGTCGTATAACTTGCTCAAATTCTCCTTCACTATACCCATTTCCTTTGAAAGTATTTTCAGGTAATTGAGGTTCTAAGGTTCACAAATAAGTCGTGCACTCTCAATCAATGTTTCAATCACCCTTATCTTTTGTTGTGGCAGATGGTTAGGTTTGTTTGAAGGTGGTTGACAATATTTCGTGAGGCATTTCATTGGATCGGACTTCCTTTGTCTAATATGAAATAAATTGAAAATTAAAAGATTCCAAGCCAAGTCACTTCATGACTTTTCGACTGTTAGTATTCACAATCGTATTCGGGTGATAACTGGACTTATTCCTCCGAGATCAGACTATCTATAGGTCATTCGAGTGCTTTCACCTATCCTCTCTACCCTCTCTCCGCTTCATCGGGAGCTGACCGTTTGGCGGGAGATGGTCGTGTTCCGCTTGATTATAGGTTTCCATATGTTGCGTATTTCTACGCTAGCTCGGCTAAATGCGTTGTTGTACATGCGGCCTCTTTGAATTTTCTCCTAAACCAGTGTTCCTCCTCGAGGATGATTTCAGCTTAAAACCTCTTGCTTTTATGTTGATGAGTCCAAACATGATCTGCTATTCCTGATTTGCTGGTTTCTCTTCGCTGTGTGTGCTCGGCAATGCGAACTTTCAATCTGTTTAAAATCTGTTTAAAATCTGTTTTTTCGTTAACCAGCTGTCGTACCCCTAAGAACGACAACCCTCAGAAGTCGAGACTTGGGCGAGCTAAGGATTAACGAGGTCTTACCTTTTAACGTGTTATTCCTAACACGGGTTGGACGATAGCAAGTGGAGATCGATCGTTCAGACTAGGGTTTGAACCACCGACCAACACGGCAGTCAATTCGAGTGAGTGAACAAAGCACCCACGCCGAACCGCTTGGCTACCGACCAACCGATGAAATATGGCCTCTTACTTTCTCCGATGTATGATTCTCCGCACTCACAGGGTATCCGGTAAATGCAATTCTTGTATTCGCAGTCCGCGTTTGGTGGCCTGGTTTTCGTGAGGCTGCTACGAATTGTGTTCCCAGATCTGAAGCAGGTTCTGATGTTATATTTGAACTCAACTCTTCTTATCCTTTCCGACAATCCTCTGATGTAGGGAAATATAAGTACTGGTTGTGGCGGCTTTTCTTCCTTGTGATTGCTTGTATTTCATTTCATTGTAGTTTCAGTTTTTTTGCTTGATACAATTGTTATTTTTCAACTAATCTTTTTTGATTTTTCATAGTTTTTTCAGGGATTGATTTCAAATCAATTTATATTATATTAGACAATGGAAGTCTGAACTGATGAAACGCAAGTAGAATCCTTGTTAAGGTTTTTGTTCAGGTACCTGTTTCTGTGTGTAGGTTTTCTGTATACTCTGTGGTCCAATGTACTATCCTCACGTCTTTTCACAAGAATATCCAAGAAGGCTAAAGTCGCTTTGGTTCCTCGTTCCATTGTGAAGTGGATTTTTGCAGCAGCCAACAACATGGTTTCACGGCCGCTTACTCCATGGCCCGTTTTTCTAAATTTTCCATGAAAAAGTTTGCCACCACCGGACTCAATGGACTACTCGTTGCCGTACCATCCGTTTGTTCGAAAAAATACCATTCGAAATACTAGTAAAGAAATGCCCGAAGAAGCTTATTGTATGTCGAAACACGTGTTGCGTTTTTGTAAAACTGTTTAGTGAAAATCCCACAATGAAGTGTTTTTTGAATACGTCATTCAATTTCCTCTGACCTTGTAGCAATCAATCTGCAGTCTATCTCATCCGAATCTATGAAAGCTATTATTAGTATTTCTTTGGGGAGCAAATCAACTTTTTCGGTTGTCTTCGTTATTGTACTTCTTTCAACTGGTATCTCCGTTCTCATCTTCAGAATCCTTCTTTTATATGGCTGGTGAAAGCTTCAACAGTCCCTCGGAGAGGCGTGTGATGATCACAAGTCACAAAGGATATAGAATAACGTGACGACTATCTACTTGTTGTCTGCTTCATTCATTTTTTCAATGACGGTTGGTAAATATTCAATAAAAATCTGTGAAATTAGATGCTTTTACCTGCTGTATATTTTGTGGATGAGCAGCACAGAATAGTATCTGATATTGAAACATTTGTCTTGATTCACTGAGGATTATCGTGTGAGTGAGCAGGATACTATTCAATTTGAATATTTTTCTCTATCTAATTAATAAATCTTTCATGAAGTTCAATAAAGTTTTCAACGTTAGTTACCATACTTTTATTTCCAGGGAAGGAAACCATCCTGATGATTACAGTCGCTTGACTTACAAAAAGCTGTTGGAAGAAGTATGCCGCTTCGCTAATGTTTTGAAAAGTAAGGGTGTGCAAAAAGGGGATAGAGTTGCCATATACATGCCCATGATTCTGGAAGCTGTGATAACGTTCCTGGCTTGCGCCAGGATAGGAGCCATACATTCTGTTGTGGTGAGATATTTTGTTAAATTTCTGGTTTGTTATGCACTGTTTGAAACCTTTGGTGTAGTAATGAATATTACTGGATTTTTTCTCAACACTAAACCGTTATTTTGACACATCCATACGTGTTTCGATCACCAAGTGATCATCTTCAAGAGGCAGATCAAACTTCCTTATTATTTTTCTGATTGATTCAGCCGTTACTTAATGAAGATCCATAGTAATTTCAAAAAATACACCTCCCGATTTGATCTTCACAAACTTTATTTATCAATTTATTTATTTATTTATCAATAAATCACTTGAAAAAGCTACTGTGCTAGAGAAACTTGTTGTGATATATTGTTCCATAATCTTCGCGAGATATTTTGATTCCCATCTTTGAGCATGTAACTGCAAGTTTCTTTCACTAGTTCGGACTTCCATTGTCTACTATATAAAATTATGTGAAATCCCTGAAACAACTAAAAAGAAGAATTAAAAATGAGATAGCTGAAAATAATAATTATATTAACCAAAATAAACCTGGAATGAAATAATAGTGAAATAAAATACAAGTAAAAATAGAACAATTGAATAAATAAAAATAAAGAAATGAAAAAAGAAAGAAAATAAAAAGTGAAGAGATTCCAAGTCACGTTAGTTCACGACGTTTCGATTGTTAGTATCTACAATCGTCTTCGGGTGATGACTGGACTGATTCCTCCGAGAGATGACTATTTATAGGTCGTTCGAGTACTTTCACTTATCCCCGTTTTCCATTATCCGCTTCCGCTGGCTTGGCTGAATACGTTGTTGGACAACAATGAATGCGACTTCCTTGAATTTTCTCCTAAACCAATGTTCCTCTCTGTGCAAGATCTCAGCTTGAGACCACTCGATGTTGTGTTGATGGGTCCAAACATGGTCTGCTATTCCTGATTTGCTGGTTTCCCCTCGCTGTGTGTGTTTCTTGTACTCGGCAATGCGAACATTCAATGGCCTCTTAGTTTCACCAATATAGGATTTTCCGCACTCACAGGGTATCCGGTAAATGCAATTGTTGGAATCGCAGTCTGCGTTTGGTGGCCTGGTTTTCGTGAGGCTGCTACGGATAGTGTAACCGGATCTGAAGCAGGTTCTGATGTTGTACTTGGAACCAATTCTTCTTATCCTCTCCGATAATCCTCTGTGTGTAGAGAAGTGCAAGCACTGGTTGTGACGGCTTCTCTTCCTTGCGAGGCTCCTGCTGTCTTCTAGCCAAAGTCTTTTCTACCATCGCTTTGGAGTAGCCATTCCGTTGAAGATCATTTTTGATGTTTAGTTCCTTCTCGAGACCTTCCTTCGTATTACAGAGCACAAAAGCACGGTCTAATAGGGTCTATTAGACCAAACGCGGACTGCGATTCCAAGAATTGCATTTACCGGATACCCTGTGAGTGCGGAAAATCCTATATTGGTGAAACTAAGAGGGCATTGAATGTTCGCATTGCCGAGCACAAGAAACACACACAGCGAGGGGAAACCAGCAAATCAGGAATAGCAGACCAAGTTTGGACCCATCAACACAACATCGAGTGGTCCCAAGCTGAGATCTTGCACAGAGAGGAACATTGGTTTAGGAGAAAATTCAAGGAAGCCGCATACATGTTGTCCAACAACGTATTCAGCCAAGCCAGCGTAGAAATACGCAACATATGGAAACCCATCATCAAGCGAAAAATGGCCAACTCCCGCCAAAACGGTCATCTCCCTCGGAACCAGTGAAGCGGAAAATGGAAAGCGGGGATAAGTGAAAGTACTCGAACGACCTATAAATAGTCATCTCTCGGAGGAATCAGTCCAGTCATCACCCGAAGACGATTGTAGATACTAACAATCGAAACGTCGTGAACTAACGTGACTTGGAATCTCTTCACTTTTTATTTTCTTTCTTTTTTCATTTCTTTATTTTTATTTATTCAATTGTTCTATTTTTACTTGTATTTCATTTCACTATTATTTCATTTCAGGTTTATTTTGGTTAATATAATTATTATTTTCAGCTATCTCATTTTTGATTCTTCTTTTTTAGTTGTTTCAGGGATTTCAAATCATTCTATATAGTAGACAATGGAAGTCCGAACTAGTGAAATTCATCATGAAACATTGTCAATCACCTTCAAACAAATGCAAGTTTCTTATCTTTGTTTCAGTTTGCAGGATTCTCATCTGATTCCCTGGCCGAAAGAATTGCTGATTGCGAAGCCCGTGTTTTGGTAACGGCAGATGGGGCTTGGAGAGGTGAAAAATTACTGCAGCTGAAATCTATCTGTGATCAGGCTATGCTGAAATGTGCACAAAAAGGGCACAATGTAGAAACTTGTGTAGTTGTGTCTCATCTCTGTAGAGTAACGTCGCCTTTAGGAACGCAATATAGGAGCAACAAGGTATGTAATTGATTCCAGTACATTACACAGATTAGAAAGATGAAAGTGAGGAAAGGTCAAACAAAACAGTTCTGCTAATACATGGTGAAATGTACAGTTTTGAAAGAGCATTGTCATAGAATCGAAACAGATGAATGAAAAAATCAGTGAATATAGTTTCCCGAGAAACTACATTCGGAATATACATAATTTAGTTGAAAATGACAAGTTTTGCTCGAAGAGCATAGGAGAAAGAAAGTTCAATAATTTTTTTAATCAAACGAAAGTTTGCATATTGCATATTGCGTTTGCATTTGCATATTGCATATTGAAACTGAGTACTTAACATTCTAAAAAAATATTGATTTTCTTTTCTATTTCTTTACTTGGTGGTGAAATCTATTGAAGAGAGTCATCAAAAAATGTATTGATATAATAGTACACTTTAGTCTGTAGAAGTTTTCTCAACAAAAGTGAGTCCGGTTCGGAGACATTTATTTTTCTGGAGAAAACCGATGCCTGGGTTTCTGTGGCATTGAATTGAACCTTGTTACTTTCACCCCACTTCGAAATCACTTCTAGATCCCCATTGGGATATGCAACTTCCTGCTGTCGGTGAAAAGTGCATCTGTAGCCGATGTCCTGGAATCCAAATGGAATGAGGAGTCAAGTGTGGTATCGTCAAAAAAACAATATATGTTGTTTTCAATAAGTCGTTAATATACAATAAAAGGAGAATTGAAGACAATATTGATCCAGAAAACCCTCATACCACATAGGGTCAAAGGCCTTAGAAATATCAAGCGCAACAGTGTCCGACCGAAAGTTCGGTTTAGGTTTCGGTTTCGGTCGAGTTTCGGCAAAAAAACTGGTTTCCGTTTAGTTTCGGTTTCGGCGGCAAACCTGCCGAAACTACGACCGAAACCGAAACCGCATTCGGGAGTTCCCGCGCTGTGATCGGTCATGTTCGGCTCGTTGAATTTCATACAAGCGACGAAGACATTTTGCCGCGTCCACATGTCTAATCATGTCGTGACTCGTGAATTACTTTGTGATTTACTTTGTTTGTTACATAAATATTAAATACCTATTGTGATAGTAGGTAACAACTTGAATGATTGGGAAAGAAAGTTTTTGGCTTTCTACTACTCCATCTTGATACAAAAAAAGGAATGAGGGAATCTTCCAAAGGAAGGAAGGAAGTAATCAATTTGAAAATAAGTAACTCTATACATGGATGTGTAGATCATGCAAAGAAGTAACTTTTAGACACAAACTGAAAGAAAGTCCTCCTGAAACAGCTACTTTCATATAAACATTGAATTACACGAAAGAAAAAAATTATTTCGAAACAAATACTTCTATATGAACACTGAATTATACTGATTTTTTTTTTGTTACGTAAATATTAAATACCTATTGTGATAGTAGGTAACAACTTGAATAATTGGGAAAAAAAGTTTTTGACTTTCTACTACTCCATCTTGATACAAAAAAAGGGATGAGGGAATCTTCCAAAGGAAGGAAGGAAGTAATCAATTTGAAAATAAGTAACTCTATACATGGATGTGTAGATCATGCAAAGAAGTAACTTTCAGAAACAAACTGAAAGAAATTCCTCCTGAAACAGCTTCTTTCATATAAACATTGAATTACACAAAAGAAAAAAATTATTTCGAAACAAATACTTCTATATGAACACTGAATTATACAGAAGATACTTTTCTCTACTCAGTTTGTATTTCAAACATTTGTTGTGGAATAAAAATCAGATATCATTCACATGAGTTCTACTTTGAATGACTGATTTGAATGACCTATTTTAAGTATTATTTTTTCTTAAATAAGGGTTTGTTATGTTGATTCTAATGTCGAAGACGTTATGATTTAAAGATAAAACAATAAAGACTTACTGATTATAATAAATTTTTCTTCAATTTTCCCCCAAAACATAATCCTTGTAAGGAAATTTCAGTTTCGGCCGAAACTGAGACCGTTGCCGAAATTCGTTTTCGGTTTCGTTTCGGTCGTAAAAACCAGTTTCGGTCGGACACTAGTTATTGACTCTCCATGTTTCTTGATTGCATTACTCCAAATATAGGTGACATGCGATAGAAGTTCGCCTGTTGATCTTTGTTTCCGAAAGCCATATTGATGATCGCTCAAGATGTTAAAGTCTTTCAAATATTTAAGAATACGGTGGTTTATGGCTTTCTCCATTATTTTTGATGTCACTTATAGCAAAGCGACTGATCTATAGTTATTTGGAAGATTTTTCTTGCCCTTTTTGGGAATAGTCTGAACACGAGCAATCTTCCAACACGAAGGAAAAAACCCTTTTTTGTGAGAAAATTCGAACTTTGTTGCTATTGGTTAGTTCAATAGACCTGATTCATGTCTCGCTACGTACGAGTAGCCAGACTGTATGTCATTTTTGACTTTTTTCAATATTCATTGATAACCATGAATATTTTGGCTGCTACTGATTTGTCGTTATGTTTGTGGAGGTCGAGATCTAACAATCCTTTTTTTGGTTCCAATATAGACCCATCTACGACTAAAATACATCGGGTATACCTTAGGTGTTGCTGAAGATTATCTGGGGATCTATTAGCTGACCTTAGCTGAAGTTGGATGCAGGTTTGACTTCTGAATTAGACTATGACTAGATTAGACTATGAGACTCGATTAAAAGACTTGTTGACAGTTACGCTGATTATGAATGATGTACTATTGATGTTAATTTTCCTGCAAAAACTTCTCTCGCATGTCATGAAGTTTTTTCTGTTCCTGAAGTAGTAATTTTGATGCTGGTGAGAAATAGCACGTACCTGATTAAAAAGAGACTCTCTAAATAATGAAATGATTCAACAAAGTACCTATAAGCACATATGTATTAGTGGAAACTTGAAAACTCATTGTTTAATTTATCTTCATCGGAAACATAAAAACAACCTGTTATCTCTATCGTAACAAATTACATTCATTTAATACGTATCAAATTTATACTTATCAAAACTTTATAACATGATAATTATAAATCTGTATTTGAATAGGCATCCCGACTTTCATTCACGATTTACAGGATAGTGACTAAAGGGACAATATACAGGGTGGGACACCGAAAAAGAATCAGATCGAATATCTTCAAAACACATGTTTTCTGAGAAAAAAAAATGCTAAAAGACGTCGATTTGTAATCTAATGAGGAAATATTTCTTTCATAACCTTAATTGTCATACCTCTCCCCCCACCCCTCGGTCACTATCACCCAAACAGTTTGAATGAGGAAAGTAGTAAGTGTGACACACCATTAAAAAGATAATTTCATAAGGAATTCGTCCACGTCAATTTTCGCTACCTAACTTTCTATATTGAAGCCATCTCGCATATTACATATTATGATACTTAATTTGAAAGCTAATTTGATATAAATTCGTTGACAATGCATAATGAAATTTTTCTGGAGGAAAAAACAAAATGGCGACTCCACAGTGGCGGATAAAATTTGTAATTATGATCTGATTTGATTCAAAATTGATCAGTGGTGGTTTTCAGGGCCGAAAACTATGATTTGTTTGTCAATGCAAAAAACAATATGGTGGCTCCAAGATGGCGGACGAAATTTGTAATTATGGTCGGACTCGAATCAAAAGTAGTATGTGGGGATTTCAGGGTAGGAAGAATTTTGTGATTATGGTATGATTCGACCTGGCAACGAAAACGAATTCTTCAAAACAAATGTGTTGTGACAATAATGTAAAAACACGTCGATTTCAAATCCAAGGGTGACATCTTCCTGTCGTAACCTCAACTGTTATACCTCTCTCCTCACCCCTTGGTCACTCATACAATTTGAATACCTAACTTTTCAAATTGGCACATTACGTCACACATCAAAAAATATATATATATAATTTTCTTTCCAGCGCATTTGTATAAAAGTTTTTTTTTCAATTCAATTGATTCTTTTCAGTCATACTGGAAACTTGTAAAACCCCCATATGCCAATTTTGAATCGAATCGAACCACAATTCCAAATATCGTTCACCATCTTGTTTTTTGTATCGTATAAAACAATCATAATTTTCTACCCTGAAAATTCCCACATAATAATTTTGATTCGAATCGGATCATAATTACAAATTTCGTCCGCCATCTTAGAGCCATCATATTGTTTGTTTTTGCATTGACAAACAGATCATAATTTCCGACCCTGAAAACCACCACTCATCAACTTTGGATCAAATCGCACCATAATTACAAATCTTGTCCGCCATTGTGGAGCCGACGTTTTGTTTTATTCCTTAAAAAAATTCCATAATGCACTGTCACCGAATTTATATCAAATTGCAAATGAAGTATCATAATTTGGAATACGGAACAGTTTATTTTTCCGCAAGAGGACGCCAAAAATAGAAAATAAAGTACCGAAAATTGACATGGCCTGATTCCTCATGAAATTATACCTTTTTAATGATGTTGTCACACTTACTTCTTTCTCTATTCGAATTGTTTGGGTGATAGTGACCGAGGGGGGGGGGGGAGAGATGTGACTGTTGAGGTTATGATAGAAAGATGTTCCTCTTGGATTACAAATCGACGTGCTTTTGCCTTTTTTTTCAGAAAACATGTGTTTTGGAGATATTAGATATTCGAACTGTTTTGTTTTCGGGCCCCCCACTGTATGATAATTCTATATATGATTTAAAGCAATTCAAAGCAACACTAGCTAGTCATAAAAAGATATCCTATGATAATTTTGCTTTCAAGTGATCCATCAGTTCACATTTTAAAATTTCTGAAAAAGTACTTTGATTGTCTCTTGCTGGAAAGATAATTGTATTCCAAAAGACCTTTATGAATTAAGGAATGATAGATACGAGAAACATGTAATTCACGATTGTTTCTTATGGGATAGTCGTGGATATTCTTGACAGAAATCCAGTTCAGTACTAACAGCAAAGTCCTCATGGGGCGTAGTCTTCATTCCCTCATTCTTCAATGGAGATATGCAATTTGCATCAAGCACAATAGTAGGCTAGCACAGTAATTGAAATTGGGCGGTATATTTGTACAAATGATCATTCAAACCGAGTCACTGTTTCTTTATTCCAAGTATTTCATCTTGGATGCCCAAAATGCACATGTTATCCCAATTCATAGATTCTTTTTATTTGACTGAAGATCTTAGTAAACGTGAATGTTCAATTTTAAGACTCCTATGACGATTGGAAGAGACATATTCTGGGACGACGTAGTTCCACAAGCGTCAACCAGCTGTTACCCAGAATGGATGGAAGCCGAAGATCCTCTCTTCATGTTGTACACAAGCGGGTCTACGGGGAAACCTAAGGGGGTTCTACATACGACCGGAGGTTATATGATATATGCCGCAACAACTTTTAAATACGTCTTCGATTACAAACCTAATGACGTTTATTGGTGTACTGCCGATATAGGTTGGATTACTGGGCATACCTACGTCGTGTATGGTCCGTTGGCTAATGCTGCCACTTCAGTATTGGTAAGTCTTCCATTTATTATTTATATTGAAATATTTGAATCAATAGGCTATTCTCCTCCATTAGAATAACTTGTGATACAGTGGATGGTTGAAACACTCAGACCAAATTTTTGTGATATAAAGAATTTTCAGGCTTCAGAGGTTGTGTTTGCTTATTTATAATTTTATAGAAATACATTTTTTATAATTTGTCAAATACATCAAAAAAGTCATTCCAGATTTGTCTTATTTTTGTTCTCGTAGTCAATAACATTACTAAATATCATATCAACATCAACCAGGGGCCTTTTTGTACCGTATCTGTAGATAATAAAAATAAGAGTTACGCTTGGTTTTTTTTTTAAGGTAGACAATAAAAGGTGTACATCAAGAATAAGTTTTTGCCTATAGACAAATGTTGTGGTAACCTTCACGTAGAGTAACTATTACTTCTATATCATTTAACGTTCAAGAAACGAATTGTAACGCCCGAAGATACTATTGTATAGCGAAACAAGTTTCGCGGTTTTATCTAGTGGAAATCTCATATTGAAGTGTGTATTTTGAATGCGTTATAGTGGATTTTATCAAGTATCTGTCAGTTCTGTCATATTTGAAGTCACATTTTTTGTTTTCACAAATTGTTTTTACAAAATCTCATTTCATTTGAGAGTTTCTGATTTATATTTTCCATTAATTTTCATGTCATCTGTACTTCAATGGGTTTTATATAGATTAACTTTCATCAAGAAGCGTTATAAAACCACTCGAACAAATGATTAGTATCTCTTTTCGTGATAATAAAATAGAAGTTGGGAAACTCATTGGAACAGATAAGAGTAGTAATTGACTTCGAAAAAGCTTTGAATATGTAAATGTTTAACAGTCATTATTTATAATGATAAATCTTTAAAGTACCGTGATAACGCTGTATCTACTCAATATTGTTGCGCCACATGTGACCCATTGTACATCCTCTCAATGAGTTGTCCTCCTAGGTCATCGTCCATCCTGTACTTTCCAGGAAGGTGGACACGTCTCCGGGAGACATCTCCTTTATATCGGCAGGTGTAGGCGAAGACTCGCCGAACACACACTCTCTTATTGACGATAACTCCGGGCACTCACACAGGACATGCCTGACAGTCTCATCTTCCTGTTCACACATCCTGCATAGAGGTGTGTCCACTAGCCCCATATTATGAAGGTGTTTCCTTAGCTGACAGTGGCCAGTCAGAAATCCTACTGTTAAGCGTAGATTTTTCCTAGTCATCGCCAGATATTTTTTCGGCGCCAGCTTCCCAGGGTCGCCCAGGGTGATTTTGGCAAGATTGCATCCTTTGATTCAGCATGGTTGTGACGTTTGGCTGGTTCCGCAATTGTCGAAGTCATCAGGCCGTAAGTCCTACCGGGTCCTAAAATTCTTAGTCCAGCCGCTTACTTGGCTAAAGAGACGGCAATGCGTCTCTTTAGCCAAGAGAGCCATAAGAGCCATTAAGAGAGTCATAGTTACGACCGCACCGGGGGGCCTGGGGGGCCGGTTAGGCCCCCCAGACGTACCCTGGCAATGGATGCGATCGGGCGTGGAGTGGTGGATTTTCGGGAAATCCTTGCGGGTACCGCCCCTCACCCCACACCAACAGGATTTCGCAGGGCTTCCTCCCGCTCACCGAACCCGGAATTGCTTCCTTACATCTACTTAGTGTGGCTAACCAAGAGACAGGACCATCGGCAGCGTTCGACCGAACGTTCGTACAAGTTAACTACGCTCTTCTTTCGCCAGAGAGTGCTCGCGTCGCACACCTGCCCCCGCCAGCCATGCCAAATCAATTGGGAATATGGTCCCGGAAGTGGCCGGCCGGGGTCCTAACCTCGGATACTAGTAGCTCCGTCCATCCGGGTTCCGACACCTCAAGCGTCTGCCTTGGTGCCCTCCAAGGCTAGACTCGGATACTAGAGCCCAGAAGGACCGCAAGCCCCGACACCTCGAACGCTTGGATCCGTACAGAAGCAGGCGAGGATCACGGAACAGCATAAGCCGTCCAGTGCCTCATAATGGGGCTGCAATGCACCCATGAATGGATTACCGCAGCCCTGTATCCCTTTACCCGCTAGCGGAGCCGCTGCCCCTAAGAGGCCAACGCCAGTTGGAGATGAGGCTCACTAGCCTCCAGCCGCGAGCGGGCACTCACCTCCCCCCTAGAACTCATGTTAGGAAAGTTCCCTTTCCAACGTTTGATGAGTAACCGTCGAGGACTCTCACGAGCATCCTCTACCACACATCATATGTCGAAGATGTCGCGCCCATTACCCGTATAGGTGCGGGATAGGGCGGTTCATCAACGACTTTTGGGTGTACGCCGTGTGGTCTGCACCGCATACACTTACGTTACCCCAAGGGGCACTCATGTTAGGAAAGCTACCTTTCCAGCGTTGGATGAGTAACCGCCGAGGGCTCTTGCGAGACACCTCTACCACACATCTAGCTTGAAATCGGCCAACGCCTGTTACCCGCAGATGCGGGATAGGGTAGTTGACCGATAACTTTACTGGGTGAGTGCCGTGTGGTCTGCACCGGAGGACTGTCAAACACCCATAAGAGAGAGACAGTGACCCCCCGCCACTCTGTCGTGCCCCTTAACCCACCTCAGGAAAATGTTATTATCTACCGATGCTCTGACTCTAGTACTTGGGGGCACTCTAGTACCTACTAGCCCTGAGGTAACACGTTGTCTGTTCAAGGGTAATAGGGCTTGTCTGCTATCAGTGCAGATTATGTTTTTGCAGAAATTTCTTTTCTGGTTATTTCTTTTGTGGCGATTGAGATACCAGCCAGTTGTGTTTGGACCACGCTGTTATTTTTCCCATTTCCCACTTAATCCTTAATCCACTCAGTGATCTGGAGTACACTCCACATCCTGAGCCTCCTTTGGTTTTTGAGCCGTCTGTATATATGCGTATTGCATTTGTAGCATCTGTTTTATTTGTATTTTGTAGGGTTTATCAAACACAAGCCTGGGTTCATTTGCATCACTGCACATTTGCATTCGTACTTCGAGGTTTACACCAGTGTAAAGACCTATGTGAACTTTTGAATAATTTTTACGGGACGCGAAACTTTCTGTTGATTAGTTTAATTTCTCAAAAGAAATTGTTTTCTGAAAGCATGGACAAGTGTTCCAGTTATTACTAAAATCTTCTACCACAGTCTGGTAAGGAAAATTGCTCCTTCAGCTCTACAACTTATATTGGATATTGGTGCCTTCAAAGCGAAACCGTGAATACGCTCCTGTAATAACTAGTAGGTTATTAGTGGCCGTTGCTTCCCACTCGAACGCATTTGGTCAGGATCTTCCTATCTAGATTGACAAACGCTTCGTCGGGGGGTACTGTGGTCTTGCTCGAAGGGAGACCTTTTCATTTTTTTTCACATATACAGCCCCCTATATGTGGCTATCCGAACCACTCCGGCCTGAATATCGGCGTGAATGAAAGACTCTTACACATTTCAAGAATTACCACAAAGGACTCACACAGTACAATACGAAACCCCACGATAGCACATGGCATCGGCGCACCTTCTTTGTGGACGGACGTTGTTAGCACGTTTGTCCACTACCACGGCCACCACAAAACTTCTAGCAGATATTTATTCATCGCAAATACTTATTTCATTTATACATACTTAATAAATTCATTTTCACGAGTATTGTATGTAAATATTCATAAGTATTCATTATATATTCTAATATATGGTCAACTTTTTATGGAAAATATCTACTAGGAGAGAATTAATCAGTGACATCAAAAATTTTGTTAGGTTAGGTTAGGTTAGCAAACGACCTCCTCAGGAAGCTATCAGAAGAAGGCTTTCGTTGCCTAGGATATGCGGACAATCTGTCGGTAGTCAGAAAGGGCAAATTTGCCAGAGTTATATCAGAACGCACGCAGGAGGCTCTCAATATAGTCGAGAGGTTGTGTGAGTATAATAATCTCTCACAAAAAAAAGTAACCAGTGGACTGAAACCAACGATACTCAACGAAGCGGTGAATCCATTTGCCACCGGAGTCAAATACTTGGGGGTGACTTTCGATCATAGACTTACGTGGAATCTTCACCTCCAAAAAACAGCCCATACGGCCACGATGGCCTTGAGAATCTGTCGAAGATTGTGCGGAACAAACTGGGGACTGAATCTTAAAATTACACTATGGTTATATACTAGGGTTGTTATACTTATTATAACATACGAGTATGGTGGACACGAACAAAGACACGGCTGACGACTAGGTGAATTTCATTTAATAGTTGGCATACCTGAGTGTCACAAAAACCATGAGGATCACCCCAACTGCAGCTCTCGAGGTTCTCCTTGGCCTTTCACCAATACATATCCATATTTGAAGAGGAGCCTCAATGATGATACACAGGCTGATGTAGAAACCAACTCCAATAAGCCAGTCGCACGAGAAAGAAAACATGAAGTTGTACAACGAAATGAAGGCCACCATTTAAAGCGGAAAAAGTTCAGAAACAGCTCAAACATCCTAGTAGAAGTAGGATCCGGCTCATACGGAGCCAGAGCGAAAACAAGAATTGCTATCAGCCTCGAACAGAACGCAAGTGTTTCAGGCAGAAGTTGCTGTTAACAAACACTACGTAGGAGACTTTCCCAGAAAGAAGGTTTGGAACAAGACTATTGTCATTTCCTTTGACAGCCAGGTAGCTGACGCTGAGCTCCTAGGCTCTTTTCGCGACTTGTAGGGAGCTGTCTTAGCGCACTCAATGAGCTAGATTCTCACAATATTCTAGACTGGATACCCAGAAACGAAAGATATAAGGGCAATGCGGAAGCGAATACTTCAACCCGTAAAGGTGCGTCAAAAGCCGCCATAATAGGTCCGGAACACTTTTGTGGGCTGGTGAAGACAAATATAAAGATATCTATCAAGCCAAATGTCTACATTGGTGTAACAAGCTTCCAGGAATGAGGCAGGTGAGAAAGTTCGTGAAGGGACTGGCCTGACGTAAGTTCTGGCAGGATGAGGAATAAACCGCACTACACGTGCTATGTGAATGTGAAGCATTAGCAAGGTTAAAAAAATATGGGAGATGTGAAAATGGAAAACCAGAGGTTATAAGCTTTATGGAAGATTCAATAGCAAGAAGTGTCGCCGTATGAGAAATCCCTTCGTGATTTTTCAGAGCCTCCATGAAAATTGTGAAATAGTGGGAGCGAGGTACGTCAAGGCTGCATCTATATTGAATCCGAATTTCTCCCGACCCGATGTGGGACGACCATCGGACGACATCGGAAGAAAAACAAACACTTACGTTTTAAAGTAGGTATCTTCATTGGAAAGAGTAGTCCGATACGACAATAAACGATCACTACCGATTAGTTACCGACGAGTAGTCAAATCAAAAGTGTTTGTTTTCAGTCCGATCTTTTATTCCGACAGAGTGGTATAATAATGAATAATAAAATTGATAAAAAGTTTTTGATGATTCTTTTGAGAGGTGAGCCTCGCTTGCGTGACCAGCGAAGCAAGGATTACCATAATAGTGATATTAAGCCTAAACTATGGGAGATTATTGGGGACCAATTACTGGTAAAAGGGCTGATGCATGCTCTGAAGTTAGACTGGCCAGTTATGTCGTTTTTATGCTTTCAAGAATATAGTTAAACGTTTCCATAGTCATTCGATGGTGGTTCTTAAATTTATCCGGGTAGTTTCTTATAAGTAGAGAAGTTTTGAAAAATTCCCCTTCAGATTGATCTTCATTAAACTGATGCACCTATACGTCTCTTATTGAGGAGAACATTCTTTTCTTGTACAAGCCACCACAAATAATCATCTTCAGAGTCACTCATAATTACCCCCAAAACACAACTTCAACTGTTAACCTATCGGGTCCAGTGTAGGCAGTTACAACGGACGGCATCGGACCGCGGAGCGTCTGATGGTCGTCCCACATCGGGTCGGGAGAAATACGGATTCAATATAGGTGCAGCCTAAGAAAAACAATGACTAGCTGAGCTGAGCTTGATCAAGCAGAAACAAAAACGTAGAGATTTCGCTAAAGATTCATTTATTGTATGGAAAATCTTATATTTCTACCAAACAATAGCACATAATTTTGGCACCTAACCATATATAAAGTCAATTCATTTCTACATAGTTACAAATATCTGTATCAATTGTTACTTGTGACGAAAGTTGCACATGAATATTCCAAATATTCTCGATGTTAATAGGTCTGCATTCATTAACTTTTCATTCGTTGAGTTCAAATATTTGAAAATCCGTAAATAACTTACTATGGAATGTAGGAAATCACCTTGAACCCCATCCGCCTTTTAATTTGTCTCCACCGGAACTTTCCTCGGATCTCTTTTGATGTATGCCTTTTGATTGTCATTACATATGAATTCCCGTATGCACTAAAACATATTTACTACGTATGTAGCACTGTGTTACTTTTCAAGCTGAGGCAACACCTCAACAGTTCTGGAATTGATAAGGAACACGATTTTGGTAGACGATTTCGACCTTGATCCACTTTTATTCTGACCAAATAGTTCGTTTCCTGGTGATGGGGAAATAAACCGAAATACTGTTGATAACCTGAGAGATATCATTAGATGAGTGGCAATATTTGAGTGAACCATGGATTTGAGCATAACCTCACAAAATTTAAAATGTGTTCAATTTATTCCAAAAATATTTTACGATGATTTGGGTCATGAAGTCATGAAGAAGAATTTCCCAGGAAAATTTTTGAAAAGTAAACTGATGCCAAATATTTTTGAAGGAACTTGATGCAAGTAACATTCCTGAACTGTTTATACCCCTGTTCCAATTCTGCCAAACGAAGAGAGAAAGAGCTTGGATTCCTCTTGACTCACATGACTTATATGATACAACTATGAACTGCCTAATAAAGTACTGTTCCCGAGCAGAGAGGACTGCATTCTCCGGGAAGAGGAAATGTTAAGAGCAGATAGTTGCTGGTTCACAGATGGGTCACTTTCCGGTTCTGGTGCAGGTGTTTTCACTCGCAGACCCAGGACAAATATATCAACCTGCCTAGGAACCTATGCGATTGTGTTTCAAGCGGATATTTACGCTATTGAATTGTGTGCGAAGAGATTGGAAGAATCCAACTACAAACACAAGTCAAATAAAAATATTCTCGGACAGTCAAGTGGCGTTGAAGCTCTTGGCTCCTACCAGGCAACGTCTAAATTGGTAGCAAATGGCCAAAAGCGACTCTTGTCGATAGGAAAACGTAACAAATTGTGTCTGGTCTGGATTCCTGACCATACTGGCCTGGAAGGCAATGAGGCTGCTGACTCCCTTCCAAAGGAGGGTGCTGCAAGCAGCTTCATTGGACCAGAACCTGCGATTGGCATCGCTTTAGGCTTTGTCAAAGATTGGACATCTGAATGGTTAGAAGATGTATGGACTTCTGACAGAATCTTTCAGAATTGGCTCACTCCAAGGCGTTCATCCACCCTTGAAAGCTTGATACCAAACAGTTGTAGGACTTCAGTAGGGATGAACTACGATGTCCAACAGGCGTAATTTCAGATCACTGCCATTTTAATCATCATATACAGAGACTCGGACTGTTGGAACACAGTGTGTGTTGCCTCTGTTTGGAAAATGATGAAACAGCAAAGAATATACTTTGTGGCTGCCCCGTTGTGAACTAAATCAGGTTTTTAGAGTTCATCAGAGCCGAACTCTTACCATGTGACTTGAAAGTGTGTGTAGGGGTGAGGCACAATAAACCCTTTCGGGTTGCGGTGGAGGGTCGAAAAAACCCACTCACTTTGGACCTAACCTAACATGATATATCTGTTTGATCGCGCGAAGTTCGACAGGTTCAATTCATCCGTTCTTTGAGTAAGGCCATTAAGGCAAAATATGACAGTTCAATGGCTATACGAGTTCGCTTTGAACAGAAAATATGACATGACACTAAAACCTGTAGAAATAACAGTAACTCAACAAATTATATAAGTTGTAATGATCCACTCACGATTAGCTTATTAATTATATTTTATTCGAAAACCGACAATTGTGCATAAGAATTGTGAAGTGACTTCATGGGACGGTTACGCACAAGTCTAGTAAAACTTGTAACAAATTGAAAATATGAGCAATTAATATACTCTAACGCTAGTTGCACACACACCGATTTTGGACGGCCGATTTTGTACCGGTCGTCCAAATTCCAATAGTGAACCATATGTGGGAACAAGACCTGGCACACCCGCCGACCGGTGATCGTCGCCGGTAAAATACCGGTGAGCAGCCGTCCACTGCCACTGAATCGCCGGCAGTACCGGGAAGTAGTGGCGTACATAACTAAATACACTCTTGCATACTCACCGGTTTTTACCGACCATTCCAGTCTCGAATGCTCGGTGAAATTGTAGTTACTATGCATTAACTTCGTTTTGGTAGTGCGGGCTAATTACGACAACAAATCAACTGATTGTTTGACCGATAAAAATCCGTTACGCGTTACGCTAGTTGCACACACACCGATTTTGGACGGCCAGTATAAAATCGGCCGATATTTTATTGGTAGCGGGTGCTTGCATACTCACCGAATCTTTATCGGTCAAACAATCAGTTGCTTTGTTGTCGTAATTAGCACGCACTACCAAAACGAAGTTAATGCGTAGTAACTACAATTTCACCGAGCATTCGAGACTGGAATGGTCGGTAAAAAACCGGTGAGTATACAAGAGTGTATTTAGTCATGTACGCCACTACTTCCCGGTACTGCCGGCGATACAGTGGCAGTGGACGGCTGCTCACCGGTATTTTACCGGCGACGATCACCGGTCGGCGTGTGTGCAAGGTCCCGTTCCCACATGTGCTTCACTATTGGAATTTGGACGACCGGTACAAAGTCGGCCGTCCAATATCGGTGTGTGTGCAACTAGCGTAAGGCGATACAAAATTCAAGAGTGACAGGAGAAGCCAAGCGGCCGGCTGGGCCTGTACCTTTCATATATTATAAATGGGTATTTGGGAAAACCCACCGAAGGCCCAAACCGTAAACCTTCAAGAAAAAGATTGAAATTTCACAATAATGTAAATATTTTCTTTATCTTTCAAATAGGCTTTACAACATAGTTTCAAAGAGAATAATGAGAAGATATATTGCCAAAAATTCACAGTTCTTAGGGCAGAAAAGATTGAAATTCTTACAATTTTAGGATTATATGAGCCTGTCTGGACAATTGTATTATTTTATTGAAGTGACTGATGGCCAAGCTGCAGGCCCTCAAGCCGTGAAATTTCCAATCTGAGTTACTTCAAAAGCTTATGAGATATAATGTTAATTCTAAATTATTTCTAGCGACGCAGCACATAAATTGAATTTTCAAAACCTCTTTTGTATCATTACTACTCTGTTCCAATAATACAACTTGTAAAAGTCAGTTCGTTCAAAAAGACAGGCAATAACGAAATTATTCTGAAGTAAGGATTGTTAAGCTAATAATGAATTTATGTGTTGTTCTATGGACGCACTGTATATTATTACTGTATTATGATTTGAATGTCACATCAAACTTTTCGAAGGTTAATTTTATGATAGAACCGTTACCCCAACAGATTTCGAAATATTTCAATTTCTATATTATAAGGATAAAAGGATAAAATATTTTTGTAAGTTTTATCATCAAGAAAAAAGTTCCGTTCCATTGATATAATTCCATAGTCTTTGACCTATTTTCTGTAGATGAGTGTGTTTTTTTTTCAGTATGAAGGCACTCCATTTTATCCAAAGAACGACAGATTCTGGGTAGTAGCTGATAAGTACAAGGTGAATCAGTTTTATACTGCCCCAACAGCAATCAGAACATTGATGAAGTTTGAAGATGATCTAGTCAAAAAGTGAGTCAAATGTTTACTCAATTTCACGGAAGAACAGATTTCTGGTCCGATTCTGCCCTATTTTGAATATTCAATCTCTAATTGTTATACTTGAAGCCATAACTCTATTGTCTCTTGCCAATATTTTTTTGATAACAAATGACCTAATATTTTGACTAAAATTCCGTCGTCACGCATTTTTCATAGATCAATGTTCAGAATACATTGCATGCTACATTAAAACGTTGTGATTCATTTTATGAAATATTATGGAAAAGTAATCGTATACATAGGAAGATTTTGAAATTTTGACAATATCTAATTGCAATGAAGGCAAATTGCTATCAGTTTCTTATCACTTTTTACACGTATATTAGCAGATTCTAGGTAAATTTGAAGATTATTCCTACACAAAAATCTGAATTTTTTTTACAAATTTGGGTTTTCATCACCAACAGAAAGTTTTTTTGGTCTGCAAAAGTTTGCAGAACTGAAACAATTCTATATTTCTTCTATGAAAGTCAATAAATTATAATTAATTAGTTGATAAATAATTGAATAGGGATTATATTTTGTTCGAGTGAGAGAGAGAGAGAGACATGTATAAATACTATCTTCAAATTCAGTAAGAAAAACTTCTGTGTTGACTAAACGTGAAGATAATTATCAATGAATATTTCGACTTATGTTTAAAAGTTCAGCTACCAAGCAGAGCACATGAATATGACAAGTGCGATCTTGCCGAAGAGTCGTGATTGTATCAAAGACGAACGGATGTGTCATCTCGGGTATACATCCGTTCGTCCTTAACATCATCACGACGTTTCGTCAAGATACTAATTGCTATATTCATGTGCTCTGCTTGATAGCTGAACTTGAAACTTTTGGATTTCAAGTTCATTCTTTCTACCCCTCATCGGGGTATGGGGATGTAACAACGACCCTCCACAATAGAATCTGGACAATTCCTACTGCAAAATAACCACGTCCCTGGCTAATATCACGATGGATATTGAACTATATACGACAAATATTTCTGTAAATTTCTCCACGGAGAAAAGTCTTGCAGATACTTCTTGTTTTTCACGTTTTGGGGTGTTTTACCTCATCAGTGCAGGGCAGATACAATCAAGACAACAATGTGCCCGGGACTCGACTAACTTCATCGTAGCTTGACCGTTGATACGAATCCTTTATCTAAGACAAAATTTCTTGAGAATATTGACTTCATTTCGTGAACAAATCTCCGAATGGGGAAAATATATTGAATATGCCAAAACTATAATAGAAATGAAAATCAGTCAGATGGTGGTGTAGAGGAAAGATACAAAATGGTGAGAAGATGATTATTCCGACTTATACTCCGAGACATTTGCTTCGATTCGAATATACAATGTCCATCGTAGTATTAGCCGGGAAAGTAATATTTCTGAAATTTTTTGAATTTTCTCAATACATCTGTGTCTCTTCGAAACAAAGTCATCAAATTGATTCTGATTTCTGTTCGAACTTTCTATTCGATTATTTTCGATTTTTATAATCTTTCTGATTCACTTCGTCGTCAAAACTGTTGTGAATAGGTGGTTTTTGATCTGATTTTCGTATCAATAACACTTTATGAATGAATATGTAACGTTCTTTGATAACTTGATAACTTTTTAAATAATAATATAACAAGTGTCCCAAATAAGATAAGAATATGTAATATACCACCTATGCCAATGTTTATAGCTTTCCATATATAGATTGGTACAGCCGTCTTATATATTTCATCCCAAAAAATAAGTTTAGAGTTGATGAATTGTACTAATTGTTTCCTTTCAGGCACGATTTATCTACGTTGAAAGTATTAGGTTCCGTAGGAGAACCAATAAATCCAGAGGCCTGGATGTGGTATTACACACTAGTGGGTCATGAGAAATGTTCAATAGTCGATACTTTCTGGCAAACGGAAACTGGTGGACACGTTTTGACTCCTTTACCAGGCGCAACGCCCATGAAACCTGGAGCAGCGGTAAGTTGTAGAATAATTTCACTTATGTTTAGAAGTGTCATTGTCTGAAATGAAATCAGAATAGAATAAAAAATAGGCAAAAAATTAAAATGGAACAATCAAAAATATAATTAAAAAAAATCAAACTAAGTTACTCCACGACGTTACGATACTAAATGGGAAACATCTGTATACCAAAATCCCACTCGCACGGGACAGTCTCTTAACCAGGAAACTAACAACCATCAATCGACTGAGAGACTAACAGAGGAATCATCAAGACTCTAGTAGACCGTGATTTCGGCCCGAAGGTCTCGAAAAGGAACTAGGCATCATCAAAAAAGATCTTCAACGAAATGGTTACTCCAAAGTGATGGTGGAACAGATTTTGGCTAGAAGACAGCAAGAGCCTCAAAAGGAAGAGAAGCCGTCACAACCAGTGCTTGCCCTTCCCCACGTCAGAGGATTGTTGGAAATAATAGAAGTATTCGGTCCAAGTACAACATCTGAACTCGCTTCAGATCCAGAAACTCCATCCATGGCAGCCTCAGCAAACGCGGACTGTGATTCTTAGAATTGCACCAGATACCCTGTGAGTGCGACAAATTATATATCAGTGAAACTAAGAGCCCATTGAAAGTTCGTTTTGCCGAGTAGAAGAGAAACACACAGCGAGGAGTAACCAGCGAATCGGGAATAGCAGAGCATGCTTGGACCCATCAATATAACATCAAGTGCCAAGTGGTTCCAAGCTGAGATCATTCACAGAATGAAACACTGGTTTAAGAGGAAGTTCAAAGAAGCTGCATATATGTTGTACAGTAGCATTCAGCCAAGCTAACGTAGAGATACGCTTTATATGGAAACCTGTAATCATACGGGAAAATGAAAAACTCCAGTTAATCGGTTAACCAGTGAAGCGGAGAGAGGAAAGATGAGATAGGTGAAAGCGTTCTAATGATCCATAAATAGCCATCTCCCGGAGGAATAGTCCAATCATCACCAGAAGACGATTGTGGATACTAAAGATCGAAACGTCGTGAAGTACCTTGGTTTCAAATCTCTTTTTAAGTTCATTTCACGTTTTATTGCTTAATATAATCGATAATTTCAGCTATTCATTTCAATTTCATTTTTTCTTTCAGGAATTTCAAATCATATTAGAATCATATTGGACAACGAACCAGGAAATTTCAACTTCACTTAGTTGAAATTTTTTATTGGCCCAAGGATACGTCACCATTCTACGTTGTTAGAATTCACAAATTCTAGGCATTCTAGGCATTTTTAGGAACCACTGTATTGAAAACTATACAGATGCCTCAAATCTATGTTGAGTAGAGTGAATTTCCCTTTTATTCTGGGTCACACATCAATAATTTCCTGAGCACAAATCAGGTTGTAATTTCCTTAAATAGATTCCATAGATACAATAACAACTCAAGTAGTTGAAAACGGAGGTAATGTCTTGAAATGAGACGAACCTTGCCAGTACCTCATTTTTCAAACTATGACCAAAATGTTCAACGAAAATTTCGTTGAATGACTTGATTTACCTTCACTTACAGTTATTGCAGAAGTTATGTAGGTACCTTATTTAAAAAATGGTTGGTACATGTCCGTTGGAAGTTATTAAAGTACCCGTTCATATTTATTCATATTTATAACGTGACTTACTATTTTTGAACTAAAATTTTTTTCCAGGCGTTTCCATTCTTTGGCGTTGAACCCGCTCTGTTAGACGAAGGGGGAAAGGAAATAAAGGGAGAAGGTGAAGGTTACCTGGTTTTCCCCGACCATGGCCTGGTTTGATGAGGAGTCTGTACAACGATCACGATCGATACGAAATGACCTACTTCTCGAAGTTCCCAGGATTTTATTTCACAGGGGATGGTAGGTTGAAAAGACTAATACATTATGTCAAATTTAGGTGCCATTCGTGAGGAAACAATTTTTCTTTATTTCAGTTAAACTTGTTTCAATCGATTCAAAATGAAAATCGAATAAGTGTGCCGATTATTTAGATCATTTGAATCGAAATGTTGCAGCGTTAATTTTTCTTCGAAACAAATGAAGGATCCACTGCAATGATGAAAAATTCCTTTCAATTATCTCTCTGAGATAATTGGGTTTCAAGTTTATAAACAGTCAAAAAATACTCAGACTCACAGATAAGGAAATATTTTTCATTTGAGTTAAAAGACATATGTATTCGTTCTTTAGCAAATAATGATCCATAGGTAACTTAAAGTAATTAAAAATTAAATAATCTGAGGTAAGTCTTGAAAACTGAGGACAGTAACGAGCAATGTCAACACTGTGCTCACCGTGGACTTGTTGAAGAAAATAAAATTAGAATATTTTCAATTAACAGTTGAATATCTAATTGCGGCATAAGGATGCTTATCATAATAGTCTTTCATTTCAAGCTGAAAAATTTTCTCGAAAACTGCAGGTTATTATACTTGTCCATGTATATAGGCAGCCTGTCTTTATAAGCTGCACCTGATAATTTCATTCCTCCCTCAATAATATACTTTTTCATAGAGCGAAGAGAAGCTGGTGTGTTAACGATACTAGATTCCCATGGACTATTACTATTACATGAGCCATTGATATTCTTTCTAGACTCACGCACATGTCTTACAGGAAAAGGGCAAGTTTTCTTGTGGTACTTCTCTAATAGTGATTTGACGATTCTCCCTAACAATTTTCTACACTTTCTCAAAATTTTAATCGGTTGTTGATATGCTGAGGCATCCAGGGCGAGCGCTAGGTTAGTTAGCTTAGGTCTGAAGTGAGTAGGTCAATTCGACCCTTCACCGCAACTCGCAAGGGTTTATTGTAGCCCACACCTATTTACACTCGACCAAATAAACCTAGCTTCTCAACGAAGCCAATCAGTTTGTGTAGTGAGTGGTCTTTCAGGTCAGATGGTAAGGGTAAGGCTCTGCCGAACTCTAAAAACCTGATTTGGTCCCCAGCGAGGAGGCACAAAGTATGTGCCCTGCTGTTTCATCATTTTCCAAACAGAGGCGTCACACACTGTCTTCCGACAGTATCTGCATATGATGATTTAAATGACAGTGACTTGTAAGAAGGCCTGTTAGACATCGTAGTTTTTCCCTACTGTAGTCCAATAACTGTTTGGTATCTAGCTTCAAAGGGTGAATGAATGCCTTGGAGTGAGCCAATCCAGGAATATTCTGCCAGGAGTCTATAAATCCATCCAGTTATTCAGCCTTTGTTTGGCAAGCGATGCCAATGACAGGTTCTTTTCCGATGAAGCTGCTTGCAACACCCTCCTTTGCAAGGGAGGGTGCTGCAAGCATTGATTTTCAGGCCAGTATGGCGAGGAATCCAGACCAGAGACAATCTGTTAAGTCTTTCTATCGAGGACTTGTGTATGACTTGTGTATGAGGTTGGATTCTTCCAATCTCTCCGCACACAATTCAATAGTGTAAACTTCCGCTTAAGTTCCTAGGCAGGTTGACATCCCTGTCCTGGGTCTGCGACTGAAAACAACTGCACCGTCACAACCGTAAGGTGTTTTTGATCCATCTGGTTTTAGCTCTATCCACATGAAAATTGTTTGCACTTCTAGTACAGTATTCGTGGACCTCATGATTAAACTTGATGAATCGTTTGAAATAAGTTGGCATCAAACCTTTGACAATTTGAAAAATGAAGATCATTGCTGAGATAGTCAACCTTTTGGTTACTGATTGCCACTGTGAAGTCTCTAACATCTGGGTTATTGAAGTATATCTATTACATTTTAGGATTAATCTCATCCCACGATTTTGAAGTTTTTGTAGAGAAGCTTTCCTGTTATTGTCTAATAGAAATAGTATTGTAGAACAATAGTCAGAATGTGGTTTAATGATACTATTAAAAACTGTCAATCTCGCTTTCAACGATATGAGAGCAGCTATTCTTGAGAAGAAAAAGAGTTTTTAGAATTTTTTTCCTGTGTTGATATGAAGTGTTCCTTATATGTTAAATTTTCATCCAATACAACCCCAATAGTATTTGAATTGTTTTATGATTTCAATTTTTGTATTTTCTATAATTAAAGTTATGTTATCTTTATCAATATTTTTTGTCCTATTGTAATTAGAAATGATCATAGCTTTTGTTTTTTGTACATTGAGTTTCAACTTATTTCCCTTCAAGTATTTCTCAAGTTTAATTAATTCTTCATTCATTTTTTGAACAGAGGTCTCCACACAATCACCACAATAACTGCCAACAGAGTATAATCTGCATAAAGATTGATGAATTCACAATTAACAGAGCAGTTGATGTCATTCATGTATAGTATAAATAGTAAAGATCCAATTACACTACATTGTGGGACACCTATATTTATCTGCCTTGTAGTAGAAAAATGGTTATTTATTTTCACAGTCTGTTTTCTATCACTCAGGTAGCTTTCCAATCATTTCAAAGCAGTTGATTCAATTCCATATGTTTTTAATTTTTGCACTAGAATACCTCTATCTATTGTTTCAAATGCTCGTCAATTGGTTCCAACTAGTAATTATCAGTTGTAAGGCTGTTTCACAAAAATGTTTACTACGAAAACCTGACTGGTTCCCTAATAAAATATTGTTAATATTTATGTGTTCAATGAGTTGGTTGTATGCTGCTCTTTCAATTACTTTCTCAACATCTAGTAACGTGTTGATTGGTCTGAAATTCATTGCATCATTTGAATTTTTGACTTTTGGAATTGGTATTATAATGGATGTTTTCAGCTCATTTGAAAATATTCCTGTTGAAAAGAATGCGTTAATAAGATTTAATAGGTGAAAACCACAAGTATCAATGGTATTTTTTATTATTTGACCATTCATAGCATCATGTATTTTACCTTCATTTTCCAGGGTAGCAATTATATTTTCAAGTTCTTTTATACTCATTTTACTAAAGTTTTCGAAGTTAGTTTTTATTTCTGGGAGATGATTGGCGGACCATTCCTTATGATAATTCATGGTATCAATTATATCACCTACACTCGATATGAAATATTCATTGAAACAGTTTGCAATATCATTTTCTGTTTTCGCAATCACTACTCTATCTCTAATTTCAAATTTCATGACTGTATTTCTAAATGCAAGATTTTCATTTCGAATCAACTGTTTTAGCGTTTTCCACATTTGTTTACAATCTCCATAATGGGAATCAATCGCATTTTCTTAAAAAAAATTCTCTTCAATCTAAGACTGTTATTAACTTCATTTCTACATATTTTGTAGGTATTCCAAAGATTTTGTTTTTCCTCCATGTTTCTACTACACAGTCTAAATTTTTTATAAGCATCATCACGATTTTTTGCCTTTAAATGCATTTCTTTATCGTACCAAGGTAAGCTATTTCTAGTATTTTCAAATGTTTTTACTAGGCAAATTTCATTAACAACTTTTTTGTAATTTTTTGACATTTTATTAAAAATAGTATTTACATCTAAGCAATTTGTTGGCCAACTGCAATCAATCAATCAATCTCAAATTTATCATGTGAAAATTATCTATGTTAAATTTTCTGTACATTTTTGAAACTACATTTATTGGTCTGTTGTTACTTCTAATGTTAATAGTTATTGTATCATGATCAGTGATTTTTGGAAATTTGTGTACTTTGGCAAAAATATTTGGGTCAATTACATAATCGATCAGTGTTTCACTTGTTAGTGTACATCTTGTTGGTTCATTTATGATTTGTTCCAGATCGTATGTCATTATTGTCTCTTGAAATTTATCTCTATAAAAGTTATTTACGAAATAATCAAAATTAAAGTCACCCACGATAACTAAGCGTTGATTTTTGTGGTAATCTCATCACACATTTCTTCAAAATCATTAATAAATTCTCCATGGTTACCATTTGGAGAATGATATACAACGCCTAGGTTAATTTTGTTATTACGATAATACCTTGTCTTACATACATTAGCACTCCACCTGTATGACGGCTTTTTGAATCATATCTTATTAAGTTGTAATTTTTTATATTCAGTTCTACTTCCTCGAAATCTTCCGTTGTCCGGGTTTCACTTAGGAGTAGTATTTTTGGATTATAACAAATAAGTTCTTCAATATTTTGATCCTTATGGGCAATAAAACTCTTTGCATTAATGTATATTATGTCTGTATGGTACTGAATATTACGATAAGCTACTGAAAATTTCTGGTTTTTTCATATATACAATATACAATTGTTGGTATATTGTTTATGTACTTTATTGTTTTGTTGGTGTGTCCTTCTTGTTTCAGTTCCTCTAATTTACCTTTGATCTGAATAAAATATTCCCTTTGTTTTTTTGTTTGATCTGCATATATGCGGATGCTTGGTATTTTTGTATGACTTTTTGCTTCTCCTTCAGAAATTTAATAGCAACCTGTTTATTTTCAAAGCAAATTTTGACTGGGCGAGTTTTTTGTTGACAGAGTGTCGGGGCCTTCTATATCGGGAAGGGTCGTCTACAGCGTAATCTATAGCTTCCCTGACTATGGTACTTCACTCATTCAAAAAACACAACTAATACATATGTAGCATATCTTCATAAAGTAATTCATGAATTAATTTTCTAAAGTGATTTCATAAAGTTATTCATGAATTAATTTTATAAAGTGATTTCATAAAGTAATTTTGTAAAGTAAACTATCGAAATTCACTTTCATTTTCCATTCACAGGGGCAAGACGGGACGCTGACGGTTATCTCTGGGTGACAGGAAGAGTCGACGACATGTTGAACGTTTCCGGCCATCTTATGTCAACTGCGGAAGTAGAGTCCATCTTGACAGAACACCCCGCAGTCGCAGAAGCCGCCGTTGTTGCGAAACCTCATCCGGTGAAGGGAGAATGCCTCTACTGCTTCATAACAACGACAGAAAAATGCGGTCTTCGACGAGAAACTAGTCAAGCAATTGAATGTTATCGTTCGAGAAAAAATTGGCCCATTCGCCCAACCCGACATGATACAAAATGCCCCCGCTCTACCAAAAACGAGGTCAGGAAAGATAATGAGGCGGATTTTGAGGAAGATCGCCGTGAATGACAGAGATGTAGGAGATATTAGTACACTAGCAGATAGTTCTGTAGTGGAACAATTGTTCGCAACGAGGCCAGAGAAAGCGTGATTCGACTTTTGTTGAATCTAGCGACAATCTAGTCCACAAATGTGCATGCATTTCAGAATAGTATATGAAATTAGTTATGTTATTTTTTTATGATCGCGTGAGTCTTGACTTTGGGGACTGATTAGTCTCCTCGAAGCAGCGGTGAAGTGAGACGTGATCTTAAGACTATCAAGATACATGAAAAAGCTAATTAGCCTTTCATATTGGCATAGAAGTCGATAACAACCTAAATAATTATTTTATTTTGATTGCCATCGGTTATTATGAAATCAACGGTGTTTGATATCTTTCATCATTTGAAATATGATAAAAAAAGTCTTCGTCGATCCCAAGAATGTTTATACCGGGTAGAAAATAAATAGTAGTTAAAAAAATATTTGTTTATTGAGCAATCAATAAAGTGTACAGCACATGTTGATAATTGAGTCATAGTTACCTACTAACTAAAAAAAAGCAATATATGAATCAGAATTTCAATTACTGTTTTTCATTTATTTTTCGTTTTTCTGGAACGTTCTCATATATTTCAATGCCCAAATGCAATACTATTTTCTCCCCAAATTTTATGTTATGATTATAAATATTATTTATTTCACCCAAATTCAAAGTTGAATATTCTCTTTTTTACGACTGAATGAACGAAACAAATCTTTGATATCAGTTTCGTTCATTGATTAAGTTGAATACTCACCCAAAAGATATCGTGGATTATATAAGTATAATGAAAGTTTTAGATATTGTAATTGAAATAATGATTTTGTTATTTCATTTTCCTATCTCCTAAACAGATTTAGTATCGATGAGTCAGCTGTTGGAATTGAATATTGTATAGAAATAAATATAGTTCATTTCAATTCAGAGAGGTATATTTTTTTAGAGAATAATTTTTAGGAAAGAAACATTTTGACTTTCTACTTTCCCATGCAGAACGATGAGGGAATCTTTCAAATAGAGGTAGCAAGCAATCTAAAAAATTAACATCATACTTATTCATACTCCCAGTTTGAAATAGTATGAGCATTTTAACTGCAGCAGTCAGTATGTCTTGTACACGGAATATTGGAGAAGCCTGAAAATGCCATTCTATAGTGAAACACATTCTATGATTTTGTAAACTATCTCATTAAATTCTCACGAAATTTTTTCTCTCTTCACACCTCTGAGAGACTGGAAGAATCCAATCTCATATTATATGTAATAATGTCAATAAAGATATTCTCGGACAGTCAAGCGGCGTTGGAAGCTCTTGGCTCCTACAGAGCAACGTCTACATTGGTAGCGAATTGCCAAAAACGACTCTCCTCGATAGGAAGACTTAACAGATTGTTTCTGGTCTGGATTCCTGACCATACTGGCCTAGAAGGCGATGAGGCTGCTGACTCCCTGCCAAAGTAGGGTGCTGTAAGCAGCTTCATCGGACCAGAACCTGTCATTGGCATCGCTTTCGGCTTTGCCAAACAAAAATTGAACACCTGGATGGCAAGAAGATTTATGGACTTCTGGCAGAATCTTCCAGGATTGGCTCACTTCAAGGCGTGTATTTACCCTTCGAAGCTTGATACTAGAGCCGTAGTCCTACCATCTGACCTGAAAGACCACTCACCATACAAACTAATCGGTTTCATTAAGAAGCTGGGTTTATATGGTCGGGTGTGAATAGGTGTGAGCCGCAATAAACCCTTGTGGGTTGCGGTGGGAGGTCGAATAGATTCACTCTCTTTGGAACTAACCTAACCTAACCTTACACCTTGAACTTCACTGCTTTCACCTGGAGAACTGCGTTTGTGTGGAATAAACTTCCTGAGAACGTTTTTCCAAATGGATTTAATCTTCAGCAATTCAAATCCGATGTGAGCGCATTAAGGATTTTCCTGTAGTGCTTGTGTTTTTCATTAAAAAAAAATCGAATACGTTCATAGTGAATTTTCATCAAGACTCACCAATTCCATCCCACAGATCTAATGTAACAATAACTATCCCACAGAAGAAGAAATTATTGATAATTTGAATCAAAGAAAGTCTCCGGGTTCCGATATGATTCCAGTAAAAGATGTCAAAGTAGTTAAATATGAAAAAAAATATCGATACATCTTGGAAACAGGTATATTTTTTGAATTGTGTAAAATATCAAAAATTTCACCCTTATTCAAAAATGGAGATCCCAATGTAAAATGTAATTATTGGCCAATTTCCATGCTTTCTATTCTATCAAAAATTATTGAAAAACTGATGAACACTGGATTATTAAAATATTTAAAAATTATTGATTTTCTTTGGAGTAGACAATATGGTTTTCGCAGGTCAAGTTACACAGAGTCAACTGCATTGGATATAGTGTCTAAGATTCAACTTCAATTAGATTCAAATAATGTTTATGGTATATTATCACTTGATTTGCGAAAGGCATTTCTCTGCAAAGTTGAACTCAATTGGCATCAATTTACAAAATTATCTTAGCAACAGAGAGCAGTATACTTATATAAGGAAAAAAAAGAGTTCATTGAAAACCATCAACTGAGGAGTTCCACAAGATTCTGTTTTAGGCTCGACTCTATTCTTTATTTAGATTAATTCTATAATAGAACTGAATTTATATGGTTCTATAAGTGTTTTTGCTGCATTTACTTCTCTAAAAATACCAATATCATTGAAAAATCTATTTTAGGAGACTTGAAACTAATATCTCTTTGGTTGGGATCTCATGAGTTACATTTGAATTTCGATAAATCTTACTATACAATTATATCCAAAAAAAATTCAGATTACAAATAGTTTTTTCTGAATTTCAATAAAAATTCGATGGAATTTAAGAAAGAAGTAAAAATTTTGGGTTTATATCTAGATCAGAATTCATCTTGGAATTCACATACCTATGAGTTGACTCAGAAATGAAATTGCACCTCTTGTAGGTATTTTTTATAAAATAAGAAATATTATTCCTTTGAAATATTTGAAAACAATTTATTTTTCTTCAATTTATTTCCAATACCTAACATCACTTTGGGCAACAGCAAATTTCCCTCATTTGAAATCACAACGGTTACAAAATAAAATCATAAAATGTATATATAAGCTGGATCAAAGAGCGAGGACCAACAATCTATATTAACCTAGAAAATTATTTGATATTAGGGGAATAAACAATTTCAAAATATGCATGTTCATTTATAATGTAAAGAATAATATAAAACATTCAGTACTATATTTCGACGAAATCAATTCAATTCATGATCATAATACACGGCAAATACAAAATATAGTTTCACAATCACACAAAAGTACACTTTGGTCAAAAATTTGTCATGGTGGAGTTAATTTATATAATAAAATACCTAACAATATAAAAAAATTGATTATACGAAATTTAAAACACAACTAAAAGGATATATCTTGAAATAAATTGACAGTTTTGTAGTTTCACATATGTTCATGTGTTGTTTTGTTTATTTTTATTTGTTGTTTAGTATGTTTTTTTTACAATTTGTATGTTACGTTGTCCCTACTATAAACATGCAATGTTTATTGGGATTGACAAATTCATTCATTCAGTTTTATCTCACAGATCTAATGTAACGATAAATATCCATGTGGTTGTTTACTACCTCCATAAAACATTGATTAGTCAGTATCAATAAATATAGATTATCATTTTTTTTAGCATACTATGATTTGTGTGATATTCATACGTCAGTTCTATGATTCAACTATTTGGTATTATCATCTGATTCGAAATAAATGAGTAAGGAACTAATGTATTTTTTCAACATTATTATCAACAACTATTTTTAGGCAAAACTGTATGAGCAGTCAAGTTTTTTTGATATTGTCAAGCAAATTGATGAACATGCTTACAATATGATGGAGTTTTCATGTATCTTGAACAGGCATATTTATTTTGTACTCAAAACAGAAAGATTTTTTGGGTTGAACCCCATTGGCAGAAATTACCTTAATGGTATCAAAAACTATATTTAAATTATATTTAGGAGATTTGGATGGCTGGTTTTATGGTTTACGTGATAGCAGTGATCATTTTTCTATTTGAAGTGAGTCTTTTTTTTTGGGTGATTACGATTATTGTATGAAAGGAAAGAATGTTATACCCAATTAAAACCATGAAACTAGTCATTTGAACAACTTATTGACGTATATGTTATATATCTATAACCCAAATATTGAATCCTCATAAAGACTCATAATATTGTCGAGCTTCTATATACCCAAATGCATAGCAATAATAAATCAAGCGCATAAATTCATGAAGGTGCATGAATAGAGAATTCACATAATTTCTTTGAGGAAGAAGATATCTGCAGATCCTTTGCATCATCATTGATAAGATGATACTCTGATACTTCATTATACTAATGTATTATTCCCATAACCTTCCATTTGTACATCAAAAAGGTTATGTTGCTATGAAGATAGCTAGAGAAATGTTCATACTCTACAAAAACAAGCTGCCATGTATACTTCTTTCCATAATTAATTATATGGACCCATTGGCAAACAGTTGTAAACCTTTTTGTGAATTCATTATCAAGAACTGATAAATCCAGCTTCAGTAAAAATGTAGTAATGAACTTTCAGTCGCTTTCTGACATCCATTTATGCTTGAATAATCATCAAGATTATTATTTATAGTCCGAAGGGCTCTCGAGTTCATGATTACATCAATATTTAAACTGAATCTACACCGTTTATGATATATGTCAACCTAGAAGTTTCAATTGACTTGTCGAAGTTAGATAATGAATAGATTCCATACTCGATTAAAGAGTTATGTTGAAACATATATTTCCAGCAAGTCCACATCAACAATTGTGAATAGTTGAACCACCAACTTTTCATTCAAGAACTCACCTAATTAGATCTGAGTTGGACAAGTGATAACGTCTCTTTCTGAAACTATTACGGAATTATTGCAGACATCAACGACGTTAATAACAAAATGCTTCAAAGCTAAGAGAAACGTAAAAAAACTGATGACTAACAGAGTTGAAGGAGTTAAAAATGATCTAAGAATCAAGTTATGAAAGAAAGAAATACTGGAAGAAAAGAGTTGGTAAACCCTCTTTACCTAATTATATCTAACTGAAATGATTTAGTTTTTGAAATATACTGTTTCTTTTTCTATTCTTGAGTTTTTCATCAAATGATAATATTATTCATTCAGTTTTTCACACTATCGGTTATCGAAACAATATAAATTTTATTTTTTTTGTCATGAACAGATCAGAGAAAGTCGAAATTCCAACGTACTCCAAAACTTTTCGCTGAAGCCTAGCAGTTAAACGAGCATCATTCCTTGATTGCATAATTTCAATAGCAAGGTTGGAATTGACAAAAGTATTATTGCCTTCATTGCACATATCATGTCATTCTCAAAAATTATATGATTGTTATATTTAATTATAAATGTCATGAATTTCATGAATGAGTGTATATAAGTATAAGAATATATGAATAAAGAATAATAATGTTAAATAAACGGTTCTATTTTCATTTCTCAACACACGGAATAACAAGACAGCTCTTTCACAAATACTCTTTCAGTAGAAACGGTTAAATTCAGGAAATCTGTGAATATAGAGTTTGAAGTTTGTCAGAGAATTTATTAAGTATTATTTAATGGTTTATAGATTGATCTTGATACCCCAAAGAAATGTTGGAGAACATTTAAAACGCATTTCGCTACATGGTAGCTTCATCAGTTACTGATGGTATCTCTTATATAACAGTAGTTAATAATAATGAATGATTAAGTCGGGTAAAACACGTAGATTTTGAATGAACAATCAGGTAGAATACAACATTATTTCTAGGAAAAAGTACAATTTTGGCCTTTCAAAATCAATTATATTCTGGCAAAACAGAAGTTGAGCTGAAGAAAACTAACTACGCCTATGCTTACCACATTTAAAAGAATAACCACGATTCCTACATGGACTACGATATATTACATACAGAAAATAAAGAACAAGTTTCAGGAAGTTATTCATTCACCATTATTGAACTTATTCTCGTTGAAATTTCATTACATAACATATTGACATATTACCTGAGTTCCTAAAAATAATATCTTTTGGACCAAAATCATTATCCGGTAATGTGGATACTGAAGATAGTAACTTCAATTCCTCATCGTATTGAGAAGTAGGTACAGTTGAAGCATCTCAGTTCGACTACATTATCGAAAAAATAACTGAGGAAGTAAAATTATAAATGTTACTTTCCTTGACTCTGGTACAATACCAGAATTTTCGAAATGAGCCATTGATATAGCTTTCGACATTAGAATTTGATATACTTATAAATGTAATTGAACTCTATGAAAAGTATTAGTCCCCAATCGCTTGATTTTTTGATGCTCCGGATCACAACTTTGGAGGGTGTATGTTGATTTGAAAATTACTCAGTAATCAGAGATCAATACTAAAAAAACGTTTTTTCGATATATTCAAAGTGACTCATCAAGTTGGAACTAAAGATTCCCCTGATTGTACTTACTCAATTGTTTTGGCGAGTAGTGGTGTCAGTGTCTCTAACAAATTTGAATTTTTTTTAGAAAATCACAATATATATAATGGAAAATGAGATTGAAAACTTCCTATGTTTCTATACCACAGTGGAGACTGATCAGGGCCACCTTCGTTCCGAAACCTGGAAAAATCGGACAGGTCTCGGCGAAGGCCTGGAGACCAGTCTCATGTATTTGCGTTGAAAACGATAGAAATACAGGCATATCAGGGACGTATCACTAGCTATCAGACCATTACATCGAGACCAATATGCATATAGGTCAGGTATATCAACAGAAATGGCTCTATGTCGGGTAACAGAAAAGTAGAACATATTTACAGAAACAAGGGAGTAATTTTAGCTGCTTTCTTGGACATTGAGGGCGCATTTGATAATTCGTCGTTAGAATCAATCATCCAGGCGTCGAGGAGAAGAGGGATCGACAAGACAAGCTGTAGGTGGATAGACTGCATGCTTAGGGAAGATTGGTATATACAACCATTATGGGGGAAACAGTCGTGGGACGGGTAGCAAGGGGCTGTCCTCAGGGGTGTGTTCTATCCCTCTGTTATGGAACTTGTAATGGACGAGCTATTATGTTTCTTGGACCACAACGGGTATAAAGCACTAGGCTATGCAGACGACTTAGTCATCTTAGTCCAAGGTAAATACAATAATGTAGTGAAGGGATGCATACAGCAGGCCCTGAATATTATAACAAGATGGACCGAAGAAGAAGGGCTTAACATAAGCTCATCCAAATCGACTATAGTAGCATTCACCAAGAGGACTAAAACGGAGGGTATCGGACCTCTAAAACTTCGAGGTGAAGAAATACAAGTGTCGGGGAAGGTTGAATATCTGAGAGTAATTCTGGATTCCAAACTGACCTGGAACCAACACTTGGACAGGATAAAGAGGAAAGCGGAGGTAGCACTAGGCAAGGTGCAAAGACTTGCATGTTTGGGAATGACGGGAGCAATGAGAACTACCCCAACAGCTGCATTGGAGACACTCCTGAATCTACCTCCTTGACACTTTGTGATGATGGGGAAGGCCAGGATGGGCCAATTCAGAATGGAAAACTCACCGAACTAAAAAAATCAGACCGAACAGAAATTTTGGAACTAGTGGAGGAGCACATATTGAATATGTGCTCGGACCACATGACACAGAAGTACACCTTTAATACAAACTTCACGACCAAAATCATAAGTCGTGAAGAGTGGAAGACCATCAGTCATTCCGAAAACATGTTTGGAAAAAGCACCTGGTATACAGAAGGATCGAAGACCAAACATGAAACGGGAGCTGGAATATAGCGAGGATAGAAATTCAAACTACAGCTATCCGCTAGGACTATACATATCCGTCTTTCAGGCGGAAGTGAGGATTATATTACAGACAGGGTTACTAACGGTCATTGTCTGCTTAGAGGACACCTGGGGCTGTACAACAGATACCTCAGGTGCAGATTATGCAACGACGGGATAGAAACAGCTCTACACATCTTATGCGAATGTGAGGCACTGAATCACAGGAGGTATTACGTCCAGAAGAATATGACGAACATTCAACACGGAACCTGTACAAACTAGTACAGGGAACGAGACTAATGGATGGGTGTCATGAGAAGATGGGAGAATGAACGCAATAATCCCAAGAGGATGCAGTGTTTTCTGGATACTTGGACTCAATGGACAAGTCAGGCAGCTCCTAAGGTACCAAAAAAAAGACCACATTGGCTTCCCGGACAAGGCCTAGGCCTCCAGTCCCCTGGCCGTTCCCCTATCCGCCACATGGGGACGCGCCCGATAGGTAGCCCATCCCACAGGTCCTTCGTAGGTTATTTTCATGAAGATCAGTTTCTAAATCACAGAAAAATTTCAATATTGAAAGAGCTTTGATTTTGAAACATTTGATTTCATGTATCTTCAATTAGTTCAAATTAGTTGGTTAGATCAGAACCAGCTTGAACCTTTTGAACCATTTGAATAATTATGTTTGCAAGTTCTGTTTGTGATAACCAATTTTCAAATAATTTTCATACTGAAAGATCTTCAACACTGGATCATTTCATGAAATGTAGATACCCAGTAAACACAAACACTTCACATTACTGCTTTTCTTATCAATTGTTCGACATACATTAGTGTCCTCAAAATGACAATATATATTTCAACACAAACGATAACTACTTGTTTTCAAAATCATTGAAGTAGGAACCAAATTTGTTTGTGTCAATAAAAGCGAATAATATGTCGCCACCAAAGGATTTGAAACAATAGGTAAGGACTTTTTCTTGCACTTCAGATATTGAGATAAGACCTTGTTGAGAAGTATAAATATATGAGCTTGATGGAGTTACTATAATTCGAATCAGATTTGAAAGAATTATAATTGTTGTCAGGTAGCAAAATGAAATTCTCATCGATTTTTTTGTTATTCACCCTTGTAGTGGTGTATATTGTATCAGCCATCAATTCTTCTCCAGTGGAAAAAAATAATTTGGAAGGTATGTATAACTTGATTTGACTCAATTCAACTTCATTGTTCCCAAAAATCTAATAATAAAAATGATTCTTTCTTATGACCATTGAAATGGAAAGTTTTCAATTTATTTTGAAATCAGTTTCGATTTTGAAATAGACTGGCACTCAATCAACATTTCACTGTTTCTGAAACATGTGGTAAAAATCTCCGAAATGAGCAAGAAAAATCTAAAAAAGAGACAAAACGACTCGTCGATTCGTTCTGCATTTTTTACTAATTTGTTTCTCATATTACTTTTCAAGTGTAACTATTCGACGGCATTTGCAAAACAATTGATAATATTAATAACACGAAGTAGTGTGCGAATTTTTCCCAAAATTCGAACTGTATTTGACAACAAATTTTTTTTATATCATCTCATCTTATGATCGAAATTGTTTTTTGAATAAAAATTCTTATTGGAATTTTTATTTTGATTGAACTGACAATATGAAATTACTCAATTTATAGAGTCTACATATTTTCCAAAGATTGTTTGATGTTCATGAATTCACAGTTGTCTCGAAGAATGGATATTCAAATATACTTTCAATGACTTTATTTTATACGGGTTTCAAATAATTGAGATATGCTGATTTTCAGACATTAAATATGGCCATTTCGAAGAGATTAACAAGAAACATGTCCTTGAAATATCATAATAATTAACCATAAGTTTTTTCTAATTCTATCAATATTATCTCGGCAGAGTTTTCTATGATCGTTGTATATTCAATTAGATGTGATTTCGTCCTAATGCCATTCTTAATGACAATAGAAAATAATATCACTTGAATCCATTGAAAACACTTTCTCCAACTAAAAAAAAAGTGTACTCTCTCTAGATGCGCGTTTCGGTCAACTCAGCATCATCAGTAGGTGACTAAAACTAATTCAAACACACGATATCACTTTTGTTTTCTGCAAAGTATACGAGGGTGATCTGAAAAGTTTTCGACCTAACAAAGTTACAAGACATTTTTTTTTCAGAATATTTTTTTTGTTTTTCAACATTGTCTCCTTTCAACTGTACAAACTTCTCCTAGCGATGCTCCCATCTCTGCTACCCATCCAAATTAGTTTTAGTCATCCACTGATGACGCTGAGGTCACCGAAACGCGCGTCTGGAGAGAGTACATCTGTTCTGATTGGAGAAAGTGGTCTCAATGAATTTAAGTGATATTATTCCTATTGTCATGAACAAAAATTAGACGAAATCATATTAAACTGAATATACAAAGATTACAAAAACTGAAATAATGATAATAGAATTAACAAGAAACGTTATTGTTAAGGTTCATTATTAAGATAATTGAAAGACATATTTCTCGATAATCTTCAATGATCAAAAACTCATTTTTTTGAACAACTCTCATCAAAAGTGACACTTTTAGGGTAGTCAAGAGTATTGAAAGATGATGTTCACAAAGTAGCGTGTTGAAAATATTTTTAGCACTAGTGTTAAAAATATTTTTAACGCGATTTTTTTCGACCAAATAGCAATAAACAAAACATAATTCTTTAATTTTCAAGGAGGTTTTATTATGAACAATAAATATAGATACAATTAAATTCTGTTACAAATGTATTATATACATTAATTACATTATTATTACTATTTATGAACATTAATATGAAAAGTACAATAAGTACAACTGCTGATTGATACCTTGCGTTGTTGAACAACTTTGTAATATATTTGAACTATCTGACTTGCCAATTACATGGGCATAAACATTCAATTCTTGAAGTGAAAAGGACGATGCTGTAACGCTGGAGCTAGCTGTTGGATAATTCTTCCAGCAATAGCCTTTTTATAAGAAATAGATCGATCGATATAACACTCAACTACTGGTGTAGACTTCCATCCCCCGTGCTTCTCAATATCCTTTATATTTTCTCCTAATTCTGCTAACAAAGAAGCAGAAGACCTTCTGAAACAGTGACCTGTATATTTCTTTGGTTCCGCGGTTCAGAAACTCAGCAATGGTAGAGGGTATTGATCCATACATGTTTATACCAACTGGGTTGGCACTGCATTTATAATTTGAGTAATTCAGAAGAAAAAGTTGATGATTGATAACAGAAGGGCTTAATGCAACGTATTTATTAAAATAGTCAATGTTTCCTCCAACAATGCAAAATGAACGACCTATTTTCGTTTTTGTATTTAGAATTTGAACAATTAATGATTTATCCATTAATTAAATGTCTTTTATCGAAAAATGGCACAGCTCTTCATGCCAGCAACCTCCTTATATTCCGAAAGTAGTATCCATTTCATCATCAAATATTTTCCATCTGGCGCTACATTTATAAATCTCTAGATTTGTTCAAACGTAAGAGTTTTTGATTTGTTGGCCTATAACTGTCATTTTTACGTTTCAAAAATGGTATTACCTTGAAATATTTGTTTGTATTAACACCATTTTTAATGAGCACACTCGACTTCATCATTGACAACTTGCTCCACAAAGTTGACGAGTTCCATATTTTTTTATTTATCTTCTAGATAGGCTAAGAAAACTGTTTTGCAGAAATTTCCTTCGAAGTAAACAATACTGAATTGAAAGGGTTATATTTTTAGGAGTGATTAATTTTTGGGAAAGAAAGTTTTTGGCTTTCTACTACTCCATCTGATACAAAAAAATGGATGAGAGAATCTTCCAAAGAAAGGAAGGAAGTAATCAATTTGAAAATAAGTAACGCTATACATTAATCACTCCTAAAAATATAATCCTTTCAATTCAAATAAGATTCCCCATGGCTGGGATTAAATCAAATAGGTGAATGAATGTCATTACGATGTGATCGATGACATAAGCAGATCAAGCTTATTCCGTGACATTCAAATCGTAATTCATGAATGAAGTGTGTGTATTTTCTATAATGTCATCCAATTTGGTACTGAAGAGCTTAGGGCAAGTGTCTTAAGGCGAAACACCGGTGTATACCAGTTAGGGTGACAGTGTTCCATGTGAGTACAATTTATTACCATTCATTCAAAGTAGAACTCATGTGAATGATATCTGATTCTTATTCCTAAACAAATGTTTGATATACAAACTGAATAGAGAAAAGTATCTTCTGTATAATTCAGTGTTCATATAGAAGTATTTGTTTCGAAAGATTTTTTTTTCTTTCGTGTAATTCAATGTTTTTATGAAACTAGCTGTTTCAGGAGGACTTTCTTTAAGTTTGTGTCTGAAAGTTACTTCTTTGCATGATCTACACATCCATGTATAGCGTTACTTATTTTCAAATTGATTACTTCCTTCCTTTCTTTGGAAGATTCTCTCATCCATTTTTTGTATCAGATGGAGTAGTAGAAAGCCAAAAACTTTCTTTCCCATAAACAATACTGTTTGTTGGTAACCAGGTGATTCAGCGTTTCTGACATGGTCACTTCACAGCAAATGCGATAACATGAAAACAGTTAACTGATAAGAGATGGCAAAAATATAATACATTTATCTATTTTATTATGAAAACAGGACAGTTGTACAAAAAAGTAAGTTTTATTTTGTTCGTGTAATTGCTCAACTCGCTATGCTGTTTTGCAAACTTTTTCACTCACAAAATGAAACCTTACTTTCCACACTCATATCAAAAATAGCTTTGAATTGAAGGGGTTATATTTTCAGGATTGATTACTTTTTGGGAAAAAAAATTTTTGGCTTTCTAATACTCCATACAAAAAACAAGGATGTGGGAATCTTCCAAGGAAAGGAAGGAAGTAATCAATTTCAAAATAAGTAACTCATCCTTGTTTTTTGTATCAAGATGGAGTACTAGAAAACCAAAAACTTTCTTTCCCATAAATAGCTATTGTTTCGGTTTCAAAATATTTCCTTCTATTTTAAACGCTCAGTTATTTGCATCGGACTCCAAACGACTGCAAAATTCAGTCATTTCACTTACTGCATTGCTCTTAATGCTCTCAATCATTGCATTGTTATGTGGTGGTTTCACTTTTTCAATTTGTTTCAGGATTGCAAGTACAGGACAACGACAAATGCTCTTTTGATGGACAGTGTAAGATATATTGCATAATGAAACATCCCTCCTATGATAATTACAAATGCGTCAATGGAAGATGCGACTGCTTTTGAGGAATTGTTTTTAATGTCTCTTTTGAAGTGAATTACATATAAGTTCAATTATCATTCATACAATACATATTTATCCATTCACATATCACTGTTTTTATTTCAAAGTTCAAACTTGTTGGCTTTGGTACCACAAAAATTCGATTGGCATTCCTCCACATTAAGATGCTTGTTGGCTTTGGTACCACAGAAAATCCGATTGGTATCCCTCCACATCAAAATGGAAACCCACCAGGGTTTCCATGCAATTTTCTTTCATTTTGTCAAAAATTTTCGACGCAACTGCCAAGATCAACCTAACTTTGTGTTGAAGTGTTCATCTATTTCGAATCTTCGTAAGAGTTTGATGCTTCCGTCAGAGGTTGAGTCACGTCTGAAGATCATCAGTGTTATCATTAGATTGACTGGTGCTTCAGCTATACTTGTTGTCTTAGAATAGTCACTCAGTTTGGCAATACAGTTCTATTCTCAGATGGTTTAACAATAATCTTTGGACGAAGTGGTTATCAGTCATATTAGGAAACGCTAGTTGAAGTTCCAGAAAGTCACATAAGTTTTGGCTGCCTCTTGAACATGTACTACAAAATAAACTAGTGAGGATTTTTCCAGCAAGAGATCTACAAACACACGACGAGATAGACTGTACGGAATCATTCAATTCAGAGCAGTCAGGAATATCAATTCTGGTTCTTTTCCTGCTCAAGTATTGAACGAGAACCCCAAGAATTCGAAACAATCCTCTTGTTTACCCAACGAGTATCTAGTGGGCTTCAAATATTGTAGGAAATCGGTTGATGGCAAAGATGATGCATACATGTGTAGCAATCGTCGTTCTAACAAAAGGTTAGGTTAGGTTAGGTTAGGTTAGGATAGAACAAATACATTCCCTAATAGTTATTAAAGAATGGATGGAAGTGGTTAAAACTGGAAATTGCCCCAAATAAAACAGAGGTGATTATCGTGCTGGGGCCAGGAAAAGAGAGGGTATAGCCTTTGAGCTGGACGGGTCGAGTATAGCCCCGAAAAAGTTCGTTAAATACCTGGGAGTGTGGCTGGACGACAAGCTAATTTTTAACAAGAACACGAGAAAGGCCTGTGAGAAAGTGGACAGGCAAACTACTGCGTTGTCCAAGCTACTGCCAAACGTAATAGGACCCAGTACTCAAAAGAGACGCCTGTTATACGGGGTGATACAGTCGGTCCTGCTGTACGCTGCGCCTGTGTGGGGAAACGCGATGAGGATTGACACCCACAGAAGAATGATAACTGCATCGCAAAGGAAAATGATACTCAGAACGATTTCAGCATACAGAACGGTGTCGGCAGAGGCTCTCTGTGCTATCGCCGGGATACCCCCAATTGACTTTTTGGTGCAGGAAAGGGGACGAATTGATGAAGCCAATGTTGAAGTCACAACTGCCCTCAAAAACGTGAAAGACTCAGAACCATTGAGGAGTGGCAGTTAAGATGGGATAGAAATAACGATAAAGCCCAATGGACCAAAAGACTGATCCCACATCTGGGGGAGTGGACGGAGTGTAGGCACAGAAGAACAGAATATTTTCTCACCCAGTTTCTCTCAGGACACGGATCTTTTAGGGTCTATACAAATAGAATTGTTAAGGCTAATGACAATCTGTGTATATACTGCAAAAACGTAGACAGCGCAGAACACACCATATTCGAATGCCATAAGTGGGCAATCGATAGACACAGGTTTGAAGTGGATGCTGGGAGGTGCCTGACACCAGATAACATCATACAATATATGTTAGGATCAACGGCGAATTGGGAATTGACCGCAAACTATGTTAGTTCTATTATGAAGAAGAAGGAAAAGGAAGAAAGGGCCGAGGAGAGAAGGAGACAGGACCAGCGCTAAGTCAGTTTTAGTTTTTACTATATATGCCGCTCATACCTGAGTATATCCGTGAGGACAGTTCCGGGTATGAGGGAAGGCAAGGGGTGGTTTTAGCCGGTACAAGTCCGGCACTACTGGTTTCGCGATGGATACCAAGCGATCAGTGCCCATGAGGGTTTCCACCTCACCAAAAAAAAAATAAAGGTTAGATTAGGTTAGGTATATATGCAAAAAGGTCTGAGATACTCTTGCAGAACGTTATTTGAAGACCTGGTATACTTACAGCAATATCACTGTACATTCTAGAATCAGTCATTCTGATACATAAAAATAAAATACTTCTGAAATACAGTACAGCAAAACAGGTGTTGCGGTTTTGTTGACTGTTGGAGGTGGAAAATCTCATAATGAAGCGTATTTCATTTGAGACCTAACGTTATGGATTTCCATCAATTATTAGCCATTGTATCATATTATATTCTACACAGTTTTTTAACACTCTTTCATTAGATTCACCTGTATGTATGTATGTTTGTTTGTTTGTAACTCTCAAGCTCGGGATCTGTATTTGACAGAAATATCGATATTATTACCTGATCTATTCGCGGGCAGATGGGCTGTATGTAAACTATTCGATATATCGACATCATCGCTATCTATTCGCAGGCAGATGGTGCTGTACTTAACCTCTTTGATATAATTCGAACTCACTTCACATGTAATTCGTCATTTGAAAAAAGTATTTTTTTTTCATGAACACGCGCGCCTGCTGCCTCATTTGTCACCCTCCTTTGCGCACCTTTGGCTTGGTAGCTGATTTCCAGGCTCCCTCTCTGGAATCGGAAAATATCAATGGTCATTTTTATAAACAATATACGGCTGATTGATCCCAGAGTTTAGATAAAAAATATAGTTCAAAAAGACTGAAAAACACGCTTTTATAGCATACGAAACTAAAAAATGAAAAATAAATATAGATTTATAGAAAACTAAAAAACAAGCTTTTAAAGAACAACGAATTAAAAGTTAAAGATATTTTTTAAGATTGAAACAATAACGAACG
>NW_027412579.1:0-66698 GCF_025532065.1 Leptinotarsa decemlineata | reverse complement strand
ACCATTTATCAATTACTTATAAAAGTCACCAAAACTGTCATAAGCTTGATATTTCCACGGCTACCTAGAAATCAAATTCTTTAAAAATTATTATTTGTACAACTGTTATTGAAAATCTCTTTGATAGAAACACTTCAATCAGAACACCTACCAAAAATCATTCAGAAAAGTTCACACATGCAGTTAATAGCTATTGGTAATATTAAATCCCTGTGAAGTTACTGACGATGACGAAGTAGTATCCAGTCCACTTTAGAAAGTCCTTCATGACTAACCAATAGTCCTCCTTAAAATAACGTGAGTTGGCGTATGTAGTTGTAACATATGCCTTGTAATCCAAAGATCATGTGTTCAAATCCCATGGACCTATAATTTTTTTATTATCAGCAGTAACGTTTATACAAAAAAAATTGTATTATACATTTGTTAAAATGATTTTATTTTGCTCGTGAGTTTGCTCAACTTGCTGACGCTCGTTTCGCAATAATCCCCACTCACAAAATAAAATGTCACTTTCAACACTTGTAGGTAAAACCTGAATAACTATTTTTCCACAAAAACGGCTTCATTAAGAAAACTTGACGATTTAGGTATAGGGATATGTATATCATCTTGCAGCATTTTTCACCATCTTTCAATTTATCTTGTAATCGAGTAGGGGGGGTTTCATTTTGAAAAAAATTAACTTTCGACTACTTTTATGTACAATGGAAATAATAGTAATTTTAGCACGATCTGTATGATATGGAGTCGATTTCTTGGTGCTATTTGAATATTTCGAGTTTGTCCAAACTATCATCAAAATATCAACTTTTCATGAATGGAGAGTTACTGATGTACTTAATTTCAATTAAGGCTATGTTTTGGACCATATTTTGTACAATTTATTATATGAGATATAGGACATTAGCAACAAAAAAGTATTAAAATACTAGAGCAATTCCAAAAATGTATTATTATTTGGGGTGTTCCATTTAAAAAAATATAATTGCTAGGACTTTTTGATAGAAGTGGCAACGCCGCAATGCTGAAAATATTTTAGATCGATAGAGCAGGTAAGGAAATGTGAGAGGTGAAATTTTCAGAAAAATCATGCTTTGCGTTTTCCAGAAACGTCTAACCTACCATCGACCGTGAGTCACGCTGTTATACATACATATATCGGTTATATTATTACACTGTTATTTGAATCATCATACGCATATACTCGGACTGTCATAAGACAGTGTATGTCACCTCTGTTTGGAAAATGATGGAACAGCAAAGCACATACCCTGTGCCTGCCCCGCTGGGGACCGAATCAGGTTTTTAGAGTCGGCAGAGCCGTACTCTTGCCATCTGACATGAAAGACCACTCATTCAAACAAACTAATCAGCTTCGTTAAGAAACTGGGTTTATTTGGTCTAGTGTGAATAGGTGTGAGCCACAATAATCCTTTGCGTGTTGCGGTGGAGGATCAAATAGAACCACTCACTTTGGACCTAACCTAGCCTACACTCAGATCCAAACTGGAAGAAAAAGCTGTTTGGAAACGATTTGTGTGATGTAATTGATTGATGAATTACATTCAATTCATTCAATACTGTTGTGTCTCACTTCTGGCATTTCCCCGAAATATCGATATTTCAGTGTTCGTCAGATGAATCGCAATACTCAGTATTATTTGCTAGGCGCCCGCAGACATACAATTTGCAATCTGTGTCGAAGTGATTCACGAACCGTAACTGTGTAATTAAGTCCATGTAAATAGCAATTATTGAACGGCATGTTATAACCGCGGAGACGAGTTATTGAATAAATTGATAATTGAGCGCTGACCCTCCAAGGGATGTTGATATGTGTAAAGGATCAAATGCGTGTAGCATACGTAACTTGTCCCAATCAAGACGAGGGTGTTTAATTAACTGGGCAAGAGGCTCTGTTCTAATACGGAATAGGAATTATTACATTTCTGATATGGGGTTCTATGGAACTCATATTCAGTCTATATAGTTTCTACCATATGGAATTATAAAAAAAAATTGATACAAGTGAGGAAACGCACTCGTATCCTTCATTGGACGCCATTTTCAATTTCTTAGAAATCTCTTTATATTAATTGAAATGAACGAGGGCTGCGGAGGCGATACTCTGTGATTTATCAAAGGCATTCGACTGCGTAAATTATGGAATACTGCTCCGCAAACTTGAAGTTTATGGGATTCGAGGCACGGTACTGTCCTGGCTCAGGTCATACTTATCGGAGCGTGGCCAAATTGTATCATTTAATGGTATAAGTCTGGAAAGCGAGTAATTGAGAGTGGAGTTCCTCAAGGATCAGTTTTGGGGCCCGACTCTATTTCTCATTTATATTGACGACCTCACCAACTTAGACATCAATGGTGAAATTACATTTTTTGCAGATGATACATCGATTCTATGGCACAACAAAAGCTCTTCAGAGCTTAACTACCACATAAGCATAGATATAGAAAAAGTTAAGAATTGGTGTGATTCCAATCTTCTAGCTTTCAATATAAGCAAAACAAATATCATAACATTCAAGAGCGACTTAGATGATGTTTATTTGGAAGGAACAAAATCTCCATTTCTACGGATAATAAATTTCTGGGACTTCTGATTGATAATAAAATTGAAGTTTGGTAACCATATTACAAAACTATGCAATCGATTAGCTTTAGGTTGCTTTGCGGTTCGTGTCGTTGCTAATGAGTGAATTTGGTTATAGCGAAGAAAGTATACTACGCACTAATAGAATCTCATCTCTGTTATGGAATCTGCTTCTGGGGCGCTTGTGCCTCAGTATTTATTTCAAAGAGTATTCTCTCTCCAAAAAAGGGCAATTAGATATCTATGTAGTCCTAATTACCATGAATCCTGTCGTCCCTTGTTCATGCAACATGGAGTTCCGACATTGGTTTGTATCTACATTTTGGAAATGCCTTGCCTCATGCACGAGAAATACCAAGCTATAATTACTTCTGAGTCAACCTATAACACTCGCTCCTCTCACTTGATATCGCTTCCAATTCCCTCCTCAACCTTAACTCGCAACTCTCTAATTTTTGAGGGCAAGAAAATTTTCAATCACCTTCCCCTAACCTTGCGTGTCATCAAAAGCGCAGTCAAGTTCAGAAAATCTGTAAAAAACGCTCATAGTTGGGAGGGCTACTATACCCTGGAAGAATACTTTCTGGATTCTTTTTGCTGATATCTCTATCTTTGGCGGCGGCGGCGGTCATATAACGTATGCCTAAATCTTTATATATTTAGAGGTAGTCGTTGTAATTTCATGTACAAAATGTAAAAATTTTTTCTTTTTGTTTTTTCGGCATGTTACTTTATTCATTTAATTGGCACATCATAGTTTTGTTGTTCAATGTTATTTGGCTTGGTGGTGTAAATCTTGTTGCTTTTGTATAAGTAATTATGTCTGCTTATTGTAAGTGTGATTTTATATGTATTTATGATCTCCTTGCTAACTGTATATTTGTGATGTTATCATGGTGATGTTATGCTTTGTCATGAGAATTGTTATTCTTGGACAATAAAGTTTATTTTGATTGATTGATTGATTGATTTGGTGTTATTGCATTGTCTGTAATCAAAAATTCTTTATTGAATTTTTTATTGACCTTTTTGAGTAGTTTCACCTTCCACAATCTGAAAAATATGAAAATTATAATGGAGTAAAATATTATTCAATATTTTATTCACCATGTCAAATAATGTACATTCACCTCTATATTTCTCAGATCAGCACATGGCGGAAAGGCAATCTTGCCTAGGCTAATGCGGTCGATACCGAAATTTATTCTAAAGAGCAATATGTGAAGATTTGATACTTTGTATTGAATTGGATTGAAGAACTTCATACATTTCAAGACTTCTTCGACATCTGTTGAAGAAGTTGAGAAACAAATAGGGGAGAGTGTGTATGACAGAGCCACACTTTGAAAGAGCCGATGTGATTTTCTACCACTTACCAAAATCCTACCATAATTTAATTTTAATATTTGCATGGTAACACACTAAATAGCTGTCATCCACAAACATTTGACAGTTCTGCAAAAACGGAAACGCGTCGGTAGAACACATCAAAGATTTTAGGACAAAACAGTATGTTTGTTTGCGTTCACCTAATTTATTTTATAAAGAAAATTGAAGCATGGAATGATAAAATGTATATGCTCTATACTCACGCATGTATTTAGCATTATTTTAAGATAAAGTTGATGTCATAATGTTTACGCGAAATAGCTGTATTTTGAGGTTACAACTTGAATGACAGAATGTTTTCAAATGGACACTTGTGGATGCTTTGAAGGATAACTTGTGGAGGCTTTGAAGAAGCCAGCTCTTTTATAGCACGAAAACTGGATCTTTCAATATACTATAAACTACAAATTGCGCAGTTTGTTAGGGAGCTTGTAGCCTACAAAATATTACTCAAGGCTTTATCAAAACTGACATATATTCCTTAAATTCTAATATATTTTCTGACGATGCACACCTTGCATTATATGTGATCGATAGACCTAATCCAGCTTCAGAAAAAAATAAAACGAGGAAAAAAGAAACAAAAACACCTAGGAAAGTTGGTGTTGAGAAAATGTCAGCAAAACAAAATATAAAAACTGAGTTCCAAGGCACATGATAAGTCTGTTATTTCAGCATCAACATATTTTTGCAGGATGATTTCTTATTAACAAGCTCAGATGATGAAATTAATCTATTGGAATTGAAAAACAAGAATATGTGTTATTGATGACTTGTTTACTTTATGGTAATTCAGTATAAGTACAAAACTCTTGATAATGGGGACAAACTCGAAACCAGTCGTATGAAATAAAATCTAACAGTAATATTTAGACAAAAGTGTTTTTCATTCATTTCATTTAAGTGAAAAACAAGAAGATTACTTCTCAGCAAGATGAAAATTATTGTATTGTGTGTAATGGAGCAAAGTAAAATGGTACCAGTGTAAGATTTGTGATGATTGGGCACATGAGTCTTGTGGCATTGAAAGTGTTGCAACTGTGTTTTGCCAAAAATGTTTCTAGTTGATCATTTCATAAAGAGACTGATTTTTTTTCAATTACAATTTTACCAAGGTACTCAAGAATATTATAAATTTGTGATTTGAAACTGATAAATGAGTGTAATTTTGATAGAAATAAGCAATGGTCAAGATTGACTAGGTTTCTATAAGAGATAAGTAACTTATTGAGAGATTCCTATTGCTGAAAGAGGAAAGAGGAGCCTTGTAGCATAACAAGGTTTCTAGTGAACTAATTATTTCATAATGGAGACTATATTGCTTAAGATTGTTGGACGATTGTGATTTGAGACTGATAAATAACTGACTCTCACAGAAATAAGCAATTTTACAGTTTGATAAGATGTATGTATCAGATAAATATCATTAAGTAATTTTCATTCGCTGAAAGACTGTTTTTTTTGGGAAAGAGGAACCTGGCTCTTTCAAAGCACATGTTCAGCTCTTTCATACACATGTTGCTTTGAAAAGAGCCGATTTTCCTTTTTTAAAGTTGTCATATTACTAATTTCTGTCATTGTATCTCTTTCATTTTGACTGGATAACCATGACTATTGATCTAAGTATTTACAAAAAGCATTTTTATTGAATAACCATCATCTGACGTTAACTTTTTTTTGATGTTTTTTAAAACATATACCGTCTCAGGTTTAAGTTTTTTCAATTGCTAGTTGCTGAACGATAATAACAAAATAACCAATGCTGTTCACTTAATTTTGGAATGAGCCTTGTTTAATGCAATTCGGAAAGACTGATGACCACCAATCGATTTTCCTACTGGAAGCGAATGCCAGACACAAAATGTGCGTGAGGGATCGGAGTTTCCGCCTCGGGCTCTGCCGCATATATTCATAATTATCAATCGCTATCTACATAATATGAAAAATATTCGGAAGGCATGTGAGCTGTCAGGAACGTAATGATCCGTAATGGATTTTTATTGGAAGGAGCCGGAAGCAGGAAATGGAAAAAGTAATGAAAATCTATTCGAGACACTCTGCTAGATTACGGGGTTTTGTGCGTGGATTTCACGAAAAACCCCGTTTTCGTGAGCGTCCATCATTTGGCGGTTTGATTGACGGGGGCGGTAAGGTATAATTCTTTCAGTTGAAATAATCAAACTCAGTGCAAGATGAATTCCCATTTAATTTCGCTATGATTTGTTGAATGACATAGAATTTGATTGCATATACAAAAAGCTGAAAGTTTATACTGGTTACCAAAATTGTTGGGGCTTTCGCCGCCAAAGTTTTCAGTGTCATTATTTTTTGGGCCTTCAAACCCAAAAATTATACTGTTTGTTTGATTGGGTGTCTTAATTTCATTCACACCCAGAAAATGAACCCTGTAATTTGAAGCTTAGCTCAGTATCTTACCTTGTACTGAAGAACTCCCAAAAGTAGCATGCATTAATTTTCTCATCATAATTATCTTCCAGTGGAACCCACTTGGAAAGCGGGGCAACTCCTTAAAATTCGCATATTTTCTCCGATTTGAAAGAAATTTATTTTGAATAGCTGACAGCTAATTAACGGAAAAAAACAGATTTTTTTTAAACAGTAGAACTCAATGAACTGTACTATGGGACCAAATATAATTTTTTGGCAAAAAAGGTAAGGCCCGCTGCGAATGATATTACTTTGGAATACTGTCAGATATGGAAAATAGTCATGAAATAATTCAAATTCATGCAGGCAAATACATGATGTAATACTGCCATTGCGATAGTACCATAAAATACTATTTTATTCATTGAGATCGAGGTCGATCGCCCGTTTCTTCGGTGTCGATATTCTTCCAGTGAAAAAGCGCTGAATTACTTTATGACTGTCGGACCTTCGAGCGTCGTTGTGGTCATGTTAAAATTCACTTAGACTAAACAAATAAATGTATCGCATCCTGCCGATGATACACTTGGGAAGGTTGAAAAAACGCTGATGAGGTTTTTGTGGATAGCGTAGCTGATGCGAGGGCTTGGGAGGTTTCTTGCGAGACTGAAGAAAAAGTCGGTCACCGGGTCTCGTCGAGACGAGATCGGGGGGATCATCCTCCCTCACCTTCGAGGCTGAGGGAGGTGGCCTAAATAGGGGAGATATTTTGTTTGTAAGCGCGTGTGGGCGAAATTTAAGTAAAAACGATAGTGAAATCTTAAGCCGGTATGGGGTACAGGGGTGTTTAAATTGAAAGTGTTGGTGTAGAAGACACACCGGGTCAACGAAACCTATGGTTGACCACGAACCACCCAAAGGGGCGTTATGTAAGTGTTTGTAATTTTTTCTACTAACCAGTTGATATTTAGGGAGAGTTCACATAATATTTTATCTGAGTCCACTTCCTATTTTCAAGGAGGTTACATATTGTGGGGTTCATAGTGCTGATAGTTAAGCTAGAGTACAATTACAAAAAAAATGGTGAAAATTTTAAGTTATACACCACTCTCCCTGAAGTAAAAGTAAAACTAAAAGTATTTTGTACCGAGTTGGTATGTTTATAGTTGTTTAAGAGTTTGAATTAAATAGTGAATAGCACAGTAAACATTTGCGGCGAATTATTTGTTCTATTTTCTCTTGTTTTATTGCAATTCAACATTTTTCATAAAAGATTTTATACGTTGTTTTTTCATGATTTTGTCCATAGAGTCGTATTCTACATATTATACTTTATATTTGAAACTTTGGACTTTCATTTTCGCTTGGACTGAGAAAAATACCATCCTAGTTGAGTAAGATGAAGTTAAGAGAACACAAACAAATAAGAGACCTTTTGTCAATCTATCGATAAGAGAATAGTGAGTGAAAAGCATTCCAATTAAGATTAAAATTCAGTTTTGGAACCACACAATGAGAGAGAATATAAGTAAGTATACCAAATGATCAGATTTCAAAAATACCGGCCTTCGTGCGATCAGCACGAACCCTACAGCTTTTTCGGACCTGCCTTGATATTCAAAATTTGATGCGGAGAAATCTGCATCTGGTGACAGCGCTGCTAAAATTCATTTCAGAAAATAAATGAATGAGAAAGGAGCATTTATCGGAATTGCCTAATTGTTGTACAATGGTACATTGTTGTACCAAATTTGTAACAATGAATTAAAAGATGTTTCAACGTTAACTTCAATATTCTAAAACAAAAACACTCATTAAGCACAATTTCATCTTTTAATATTCCAAGGTAATTGACATCAAAATTGATACTATTACAGGATATCGAATATAAAACAATATCCAAATACGCAAAGTTGCACGGATGCGTATCAAGTATTTCACCTCAGTACGGTGACTGGAGTGAAGTTGCAACCCCAGCTGTATAATTTGCGTCCCACTCCACATTCGATTTTTTGGGAAAGGCAACTCCCACTATTCCCACACTAGAATCTACAAAGCTGGAAATTACTTTTCGACAGCGTATAGTGAGGCGAATTTTAAATCAGCTCAATATCAATGAGGCGTCTGGCCCTGATGAAGTACCCCTCATTGTTCTTGAAAACTGCGCAAATGAACTTGCTTGCACCAGTATTTTGGATTGTTTTCCAACTTGTCTTATAAGAAAGGAGTTTTCTCTTTTTGTTTTTTGCTTGCGTTCAGCCTATTCCCAAAAAGAGCAAAAACATCTTCTAAATAACTATAGACCAGTCACTTTGCTATCAGTGAAATCAAAAATCATGGAGAAAGTAGTGAACTACCATATCCTCTAATATCTGGAAGGCTTCAATATTTTGAGCGATCATCAATATGACTTTTGAAAACAAAGATCAACAGGCGACCTTCAAGCGTATGTCATCCATATTTAAATAACGCAATTGAGAAAAATGGAGAATCAAGAGCTGTTGCGCTCGATATTTCTAAGACCTTTGACCGCGTGTGGCATGGGGGTTTGCTGGGCAAACTTCGATGCTATGGCTTGTTGGATCATTTCTGTGTGTAGCTCTTCAACTTCCTGAAAGAACCTTTCCTACTAGTGGATGTCGATGAATATCTCTTGAATACTTTCACCATCAACGCTGGTGTTCCCCAGGGATCCATATTATCTCCAACCCTCTTTTTATTGTATATCAACGACTCATTAAAAAAAAACAAGAATCATGTCGCTGGAATTGCAAAGGCTGCTTTTCAAAGGTTTGGAACACTGAAACGAATCAGAAAATTGTACACACATCAGCAACTTTGATGATTTGAAGAGCTCATATCAGACCTTCTTTGGAGTATTGTTCTCGTGTATGGAGCTCTGCACACAAACATACCCTGAAGTTACTGGATTCCATCCAGAAAAGAGCCGTCCGCCTGAGTGGAGACGCAATCATCACTTGCAACCTTGATAGCCTGGAACATAAAAAAAGAGGTTGGAGATTTGTCTCTCTTCTATAGATAATATCACGGAAGGTGTTTAAGTGACTTAGCACATTTGATTCCACCAAGAGCTGTACATATCAGAAATACGCGACGGATTGTGGCTGCTCATCGTTCTGAGGTTCAACTCAGCACACCTTCAACTCCACAGTTTGAGAGCTTTTTCATCTGGAGAACTGCGTTTATGTGGAATAAACTCCGGAGAAACTATTTCCAAATGGATTCAATCTCTAGCGATTCATATCCAATGTGAATTGCTACTTTCGCACAGGCACCACTCTTAGAGCCCCTTATGGATTTTCCTGTAGTGTTTGTGCTTTGTCCTTGAAAAAAAAATATATGAATCTTTTTAAATATTGAGGGAGGTCAAGATCATCAACAGAAAGTATTGAGAAATTCATTCAGTATTCATTGATCATTCTTGAGAAACGGTACCAAAGCATTTTGAGAATGCAGCACATTTTTTTTTCGATTCTGCTGGGTAGCAGTACAATGCAAGTTTTTTTTTTGATTCTTTGTATTTTTCCTAACTATTTCCTCTCGTAGTCAGGCATCAGAGGCAATTCATCAACAAGGGGTTCAATATTTAACCTTAAAATCTCTAAGTAACTCTGAGATGTGAGAGCGCCATTATAGGACCGATAATTCTACCCCTAAAACTTCTACCCATACACTGAATTCAAATATTCCTTGACTTCTCTGCTCCAAAATAGAATGAGGATTTTGTTGTAGCTAAGTATAAGAATTGTAGCACACTGCTCACATGAGCTTTGTCTGTCCAAATATAATTCAACAAAAAATCACTCACTACATTACAAATTTCTAGGACCACTGGCAAAAAGCCATGCGGCGTTATATATGGCTTGAATTTGTGTTTTTTCAAAATTCTCCTAACGTTAGTTCTTGTAGGCCTGTTGATATTTCCGAATTAGGCGTTAACGTTTTGGAATTATTTTCAACATCTCCCAAAACGACTATTCCTGCCAACTCCTTATCCCTATTTGGTTCATATAATTTTGGCCTTTTCTTTTCAAATTGACAACCATCAATGGGGAATGTTCCTCAATTTGGGTTATTACAGCAAATGCAAGTTTGAACAAAATAAAGTTGAGTTTAATTCATGAGTTTTTCAAATTCACTTCGAAAAGTATTCAAATTGATGTTTCGAATGTTGGGTTTCAATTTTCAAAAGGACTTGTTTCTAACTCACATATTGGCAACAGCGCCTATATGGAGTTGAAATATTTTATATGTACCTTGATATTTTACTTTTAAAAAAAGAAAATTATCTTTATAAATCAACAATTAAGGCAAAATATAAATTATAGTTCAATACCACCTCCACAATCGGAAAATCAGATAAAAAAATTTGGCTATTTTTATCAAGAGTACCGATGCAGTAACAGAAGGCAATATCAAAAATTATATCAAAAAACGCACCGACTCGCAAGACATCCACGTGAAAAAACTCGCAACACACTTCACTGGCATCAACAACCAAGCTTTTATGATAGGTGTCGAGCAGTGCTTGCAGCAAAAAGTCTACGAATCCGACTTCTGGCCTGAAAACATATACTTCGACCGCTTCAACTTCAAACTAGGGCAGCGATTTCTGGACAATCCACGAAGCCACCAACCCCGAGAGAACCAGTGCAAACAAACCACCGAAAATTTTCGGAATCCAGCCTCACCCAGGATTACCATGACAAGATAAGAAACACACTTGAATTTATGCTAGTTCATCTGAATAGTCAAAGCTTAGCAAACAAAATTAACATTCTAGAATTATTCTGTAACATCCACGACCCAAGCTTCCTCTGTATATCCGAGCACTGGATGAGCGAAGATCAAATGAGATCCACCATCATATCAGGCTACCAACTTATCTCTAGTTACTGTAGGACGAAAATTACACATGGGGGCACAGCAATATTTGCTAAATCCGAAATCAGCAAGAATTGTGCCAATATCCAATGTCTAGTGGACTCATCCTCGGAACTTCACTTTGAGTGTTCGGCTATTAGCATCCAAAAAAGTACATGTATCATCACCCTATACCGTAGTTCATCAATAGACTCAGACCCACAAGCCTTCCTTGACAAATTGAGCAGTACCTTGAATTACGTAACAGCTAAGTATACATACATCATTCTCTGTGGTGACTTCAATATAAATTTCATGGGGAATTGTCAATATAAAAAACAACTCTTTGATATATTTGAAATGTACAATCTGAAACTACCATATGATGGACCAACACGTGTTGCTCAATATGGTAATAAAACATGCTCTAGCGGACTAGATTATATCGTAAGTAATATTGAAAATATCTTTTGTAAACTAACCTGCCTGGGCGCCTCTGATCATCTAGCACAACTCATGTCTTGGTCTTCGGAAAAAACACCAGACCGAAGGGAACAAAACAAAGGAAAACAAACAAACTCTTGCCCAATTCCAAAACCTTTATGAAAATACAATGACAGAAAATCTCCATGAAGTAGATGTTGACAGCATATTCAATAACTTCATGGTGAACTTCCAGTGGTGTTTTGACAAAGCATTCCCAAAACAAATAATATTACAAAAACAATTAAAACCAGGAAAAATACCCTTTTCTGCAGAACTACATTCTGAACTAAGACAGCTGAGAGATCTGAACTGGCTTAAGAAAAGAGTTAATGACCCTACTATATCAGAACATTATAAAAATGTAAAAAAATCTGTGGATATAAAAATTTGCAAAGAAAAAAAACAATATCACTCTGACTTAATTAACACATCAAATAATAAACTTGACAAAGAATACCGATATAGCAAACCACTTTGGGGATTTTTTTGCAAATTCTGTCAGTAACACCATACAAAGCCTCAATTTATCAAGAAATATGTGTACAACTAACGACATACGAAGCGCAAAATCTATGTTTTTTGCGCCAGTCAACGAACATGAAATAAAACAAATAATACTAACAATGAAAAAGAAATACTCTGTAGGAATTGATGAAATACCAGCTATTGTACTAGAAGAATGTGTTGATAAAATCTCCATTCAATTATCTGAGATCACTAACTTATCTGTCACCCAAGGTGTGTTTCTAAATAAATTAAAAACTACCAAGACCATCCCTGTGTTCAAAAAGGATGATCCCCAATCTGTCGAAAACTATAGGATGATATGTATACTTAGCTGCTTTTCCAAAATCATTGAAACAGCCGTGTATAATCAGATAATCAACTACCTCAATCAAATTAATATAATAACCCCATCCCAACACGGCTTCCGCCGCAATTACTCGATAGAAACCGCTTCAATAGAACTGACACAATACATCCACGAAAATATCGACCAGAACAAATATGTGGCAGGAATCTTCTTCGATCTGACTCGCACCTTCGATACAATCAACCCTGAATATCTAAAAATTAAATTAGAAGCGATGGGCGTCAGAGGACCAATCCAGTCATGGATTCAATCTTATATGACGGGCAGGAAACTCAAGGTTCAGATTGAGGATGAGTTTTCTAGTGAATTCGATACCTTCATTGGTACCCCTCAAGGAGGGGTGTTAGGCCCACTTTTATTCCTACTATATGTGAACGACTTACCCTCATATATAAATCATGGACGCGTATTCATTTACGCAGACGACACAACAATTATAGTTGCAGCTGATGGCCTATCTGAGCTGGAAATTTCAACACAAGCAGTCATGAGTAACTTCGCACAATGGTGCAAAAGAAACCATCTTATTATAAACGAGAAAAAAACTGTGATGATCGAATTTACTGCACCGCTGAAGAATGAAAACAATTTAAAACTATTAACTAGCACTAACACTATAATTTACTCATCCAAATGCATCAAATTTCTTGGAATAGAACTTGACCATAAATTGAACTTCAACAAACAAATTGACTGCCTATGTAAAAAATTGAATAAACTTTACTGCGCGATGAATAGTCTGAAATCGAATTTTTACTGATGTCAGCTGATTAACTTATACTATGCCTTAGTCTACTCAGCGATCAGCTGCAACATAATCGTGTGGGGCAGGGTGACCGAGATAACGAGAGTATTCATTCTGCAAAAGCGATTTATTCGCCTGATATTCAACTTGGACTATAGGGAATCATGTAGAGAGACTTTTAGGACAAATAGCTTGATGACTTGTACAAGCATTTACCTCTACAAGCTATTAAATTATACCCACCAGCACAAAAATAAGTTTCAAAAAAATAGTGATGTCCACCAATACAACACTCGAAACAAAAACAATGTCCACTTAAGCAAATTCAACCGTCTGCACCTGAAAAAATCTCCACTCTATGCAGGAGGATATTTCTATAACCTGCTACCAGATGAAATAAAAGCAAATGAAAATATAGTCAAATTCAAATCCACCTTGAAATCATTTTTGATTGACAACTGTTTTTATTCCCTAACAGAGTTTACTGAACAATTACTAAAATGAAATAACATATTCTCATCCCCTACATAGCACCAGGCATTTTATTCCCAACTCTACATGTGCGAACTTTAAAAAAAAATATGTATTGTATTATTGTATTGTTAGTATTTTTAGGTGTATTTTTCGTTTATTATTAAGATGTATTGTAATTTTATCCTGATTCGCAACCGAACACGGTTATTAGACTTATCTCATGTCATGTAAATGATTCGAAGAGGTCAATAAATCTATCTATCTATCATATGTCACAGAATGTCTCGGAACTCGGAATATGAGTAAACAGAACAGCACGCCTCTGAATTATGTCATATTTGTTTGTCTCATATAGGTAATAAATTCATTGTTCTTCATTAGCTATAACCGATGTTGCAAATGGTGAAATAGAAACGAATCCCTTTAAATGATGAATGCATTATTTCATTCCTCTTTTTTGAGTATTCAACTAATTTTTCAAAGAAAAAGGGTGAAATTATAAGTATGAAATGCGTTGTTTTAGAGCTCTTTCATGAAAACTACTTGATTTTCGTCAGGAGAAACATTCCCCATTGGGTTGTGTCGCAATCTTGCAAAAATGTCTTCTCTTTGAATACCTCTGCATACTTCTCGTGATAGAAATTGCTTGCGGCTTCTGCATTTTCCCGGTTTGTATGAAAAAGACTATCGTATCCCATTTTTCACAATTCTCATAATTCATTACGAATGGGTTTGAAAACTGAACGGAAACCACTAATTGAAGACCGTCTTTATTACTTAAATCAAAATTTCGCAGCTACAGTGAAGATTTACATTCTGTTTCATCGCCGCATCTTCCAAAGCCTACTTGATCAGTGTGCGTTCCAAAGTCTACATGAAAATACCTAAAAGCTCCGTATTTCAAAGATGACTCTAGCAAAACATCAAGTGTTCTATATTTTCGGAAAGGTAATTTCAAGCTCAATTGAAATATGCAGAAATATACAAGATGTCCAATTGAAAAAAAAATATTTTCCATCAATAACTATTGATATGTGTTAGGAATCACACGTTCAAAGGTGAGACCTCATTAGTCCTCAACTCCCACAAGTTTCTCAACTTCTGAGAGTTGTCGTTCGTATGGGGGCGACAGCTGATTAACGAAAAAATAGATTTTAAAGAGATTTTTTTAAACAGTTATATCATTTGAAAAAATGAGTTCTTCACACCATTGAATTCTTCATAGAAAAGTGCTTCGGAAATGTTCTCATATAAAAATGGAATTTTTGACGGGAAGAAAGTTGCAGCAACTTTTCGAAAATGCACAGTCAATTTGGTCCACTCTGTACGAAAATAGACTAGTTTCTGTGCAATATGCACCAACTTTTCAGCAACCATGGAAAATCCCTTTGGACCTACCTCCTTCAAATATTTACATTCTCTATACGTGAGTTGATTTATTACTTCTCATTGAATAATCGATATTTGATTGAATGTTGTTGTCATTAAGTGTCATTCAATTTCTCAGTGAACTCAACTGGAATTGTGATGTGTGACTGATATTTTTGACGCTCATTCAACCTTTTGAATAATTGAAATCGATATTCAATTCGAAATAATTTTAATTTTCTGAACTCAACTGATCTTAGCGAAAATAAATCCCGAATAGATTTCTTCTCATGGAAATTAAAAGCCAATTCAAAATCTCTGAATGAGCGTCGCCTCTATAACGAATTCATAACAATTCTGCGCCGACTCCGCAGCAAAAAGCGCTTTTCAATTTTTCCTCGCATTTTCAACATTCGCAAATACTGTGCAATGAAACAGCCCGGGAAAAACCTCATTTCTCTTCCTTTATTTTTCGCGTATGGCGGCGCAATATTGATCAACACAACTTCATATAAGCTAACATGCAAGCGGGCTTGATTGAAAAGTCGGAAAAAAATCTCGGTTTGATTATCTCGGATTCTGTGATGAAACCGCTAGAAAATAGCAGTCTCACTTCGGTTCCCTTCTGCTTCGCAGCCAATCTAATTGGAGACTTCCCGGATTTGAATTTATTGGTTCTTGAATTAAATTTTAAATTCAAAGGCGGTCGACAAATAGGGAGCCAAGATACATGGTGGATCTGCTGAGGATAAATTGCGACAGAGAACTGATGTATTGTTCGGAAGAAGCGAATACTGTGATCTACCTAAGAAGAAAATCATGGTTATTTTGTTTAACCTCCTCGTCAACAAGAAATTTCAAGTTGAAACAAAAAATTATGAAACTTTAAACTAGTTGTGGGTATTTCAAAAGTAATTTCCTGAACAGTTCAATCTTCCTCTTGAAGATGATCACTTGGTGATCGAAATACGTGTCGAGGTGTTGAAATAACGAAAAAAAAACTAATCAATAGAGTTCATTCTATGATTCCGGTTCAATCCGGAAACTAGTAAAATCCGTAAAAGAGAGATCGGCAGAAGATAACATTGTTTTTACGCGAGCTGATAAAGGCAAAACGGTCATAGCCATGAACAAAGAAGAATACGTGAAGAAGACTTTAGACTTTCTGAATGCTGGCATGTACGATAGTCTCAGAAACGACCCCACACATTTATATCAGGAAGAAGTCAAGGAAACTTTTAAAAATATTCATTGTGTCATGGATGAAAAGGAAAAATTCCGATCGATAGTTATGAACCCACAACCACCGAAATTGTATTCATTGGTTGAATAACACAAAGAAAACCGGTAGTTTCATTCGTCACAGCTCCTTCAGTTAAAGTATCCGAAAAACTCATTGCAATTATTCAAAACCACACCAATTTCAAATCAAAATTCAGTTTGAGGAATTGATACCATTTGATCAATGAAATTCAAGATATTACACTCCCGGATAATGCCAAATTGATTTCATTCTATGTGAAGAATCTGTTTCCCAGTATCCCTCCGAATGTAAGGATTATTTTGGTGGAGAATCTATTGGGCAAAAACTCTATCAATCCAGTAGTGAAAAATGAAATATTAGACTTGCTTACGGTTTGTTTGTCCTAGAATTACTACCAATTCAATGACAAGTTTTACTCATCTTGCAAAGGTCTCATAATGGAAAACACACTTAGTCCTATTCTGGCAGAGATTTTCATGGACGATTTGGAGAGAAGAATACACAGTAACCCACTGGTAAGAAGTTTTCTGTATTGGTATAGATATGTGGATGATATTCTGGTATATTTCACGGGAACGAACAGACAGTTGACAAACTTTTTGAAGTTCATAAATTCTCTTCACCCATCTATCACATTCACAGTGAAGATGGAACAGGACGAATGTATACATCTTTTGGATTTGACAATAGCAAAAGTTAACAACAAACATGATTTTTCAATTTATCGTAAACCGGCACATACAGACATTATCATTCATAATTCGTCCACTCACCCATATCAGCATAAGGTAGCAGCTTTCAGTATGATCCACAGACTGATAAATGTACCCTTGTCAGAAGCAAATTTCAATAAAGAACTGAATAAAATAAAGCAAATAGCCGTCAACAATGACTATGATAGTGGTCTGATACATTCTTTTTTATCAAAGAAGTTATACAGTCAAGCTTTGAAAGAAGTTTACCCAATTGGAAGAGAAGAGGATAAAAGTTATAGAACCTTAACCTACTTAGGCCAACCCACTACAAATATTTCAGATTTTCTGCACAGCAAAGGTGTAAATACTGCTTTCAAAACCAACAACAACTTGGGCATGCACATTAAAAATAACAAAGATGAAAGTTCAGTTTCAGAAAAATCAGGAGTGTATAAGTTATCGTGTGGGTCATGTCCGATGTTTTATATAGGTCAAACTGGAAGAACGTTCAAAGCCCTCATGAAGGAACACAAATATAGTTTTCAGAACGGAAAAATGAATTCCACATATGCCAGTCATCTAATCTCAGAGGGACATGAATTCAACCATGAATGCAAACCCCTCCATTTCCAGAAGAATGGTTTGAAACTTAACCTGTTGGAGAGTATGGAAATAAACAAATTCAAAATCTCTCATTATCTTATGAACCATCAAACCGAATTGAATAATTCGCCATTATTGAATCTGTTCATTCCCAGGTAAAAATAGTATATTCACAGGTAGACTTTCGAAAAATGTTTTGATACCTGACTTTCTCAGGTATATTTTTTCAGGTAGATTTATTACTTAGGTAGACGAATAGGTACTAGGTTATAGTATATAATTGTGTAATTTAGAAGTAACTCTCAGTTTACGTTTGAAGAAGCTATTGTATAGCGGAACATGTGTCGCGGTTTTTGTAAAACCCTTATAGTGAAAATCGTAGAATGAACTCTATTGATTAGTATCGGCTAGTTCTATTCAATTGTTAAAATAACGGTTTTGTGTTGGGACAGAACTACAGTAATATTCTTTATTACATCAAAGGTTTCAGCGTCACAAGTACATACACATTGTTTGAAGGTAGTTGACAATGTTTCGTGGTGTATTTCATCAGTTCGGACTTCCATTGTCTAATATTATATAAAATGATTTGAATTCCCTGAAAAAAAAACTGAAAGAACAACTGAAAATAACAATTTTATCAAAACAAAAAAAACTGAAATTACAAGGAAATAAGATACAAGCTACAACCAAAATATTAAAAATCCGTTTTCCAAAATTTTCCCGATTTTGGGTTGGGTTGGGTTGGCCTTGGGTTGCAAAAATGAAAATGAAAATTAAAAGATTAAAAACGACGTTTCGATTGTTAGTATCCACAATCGTCTTCGGGTGATAACTGGACCTATTCGCAGAATGTCATCTTCATTTCTTTCAGGTTTGGAGACCAGCTCCCCTACCCTTTCGACTGATTGTTGGTCTCGAGAAGGACCAATGGGTTCATGATTGATTGATGACGGCATAAAGTCCTTAAACATCAGTGCCGCCCTTCACGAGATACCCCTACCTGGCTGGGGTGGGATGGATGAGAAAGTTATTCATCCGTTAACGGGGGACATGAAGGCCTCATTCGACAGAGTGTCGGGGCCTTCTATATCGGGAGGGGTCGTCTACAGCATAATCTGTGGCTTCCCTAACTAACGGGTTTTTATGAGTTTCCGTTCTTTCAAAAACTCTCTCATTCCTCGACTGGATGGACTGCCGAATGGAAAGCAGCTGCAATCTCTGCGGATGGCTTCATTCCGCACGAACCAAGGAGCATTCACAATCATCCTAATTAGCTCATTTTGCAACCTTTCCAAAATAGAAATGTTGGACGGAGCCGCTTGTCCCCAGACGCCTGAAGCATACATGATGACAGGCTTGAACATCGTGTTATAGATCATGATTTTGTTCTTTGTTCTCATTTTGATTTTCTGTTGATCAGAGGGTACAGATTGGCTATCCGACACTCGATCTTAGACTTAACGTACATGATGTGCGGGTTCCAAGTGAGCCTACGGTCTATTAGAAGGCCGAGGTACTTTACCCGCGCTTGCCAGTCAATCTCCCTTCCAGAAATTCTCACTTTCCTGCCGGAGAAGAGAGTAATCTTCCCAAGGTTATCGCCTGAGTCTTTTCCGGGTTTACTCGGATCTTCCAATCGAGGTACCAGCGCTCGAGGTCGTCCAATGCACGTTGCATGTAGACGACGCCGAGCTCTCAACCCATGGAAGATGAGAGAAGAGCCGTGTCATCGGCGTACAGGGATATCTTCACTCGCTCGGACCTAGGCAGGTCGCTGGTGTAGAGTGAATACAGCGTCTGAGAGAGCATGGCCCCCTGTGGCACTCCAGCGAGGATCTCTCTGCTATCAGACAGGGAGCCCTCTACTCTGACCTGAAAAGTTCTGTCTTTCAGGAAAGACCCGATCCACTGGATCAGGCCCCGAGGTAGGTCGAACGCGTTCAGCTTGTGCAGAAGACCTTCGTGCCATACTCGGTCGAAGGCCTTCGAAATGTCTAAAAGCACAATATGCACTTTTTTGTTGTTGTTGAGCTCGCTGATGGTGTTTTCGACCAACCTCAGAGCCTGTAATTCAGTGGAGTGATCTCTCCTGAAGCCGAATTGTTCGTTAGGCAGAACATTTCGGTCCTCAACTTTTTCGTTGAGTCTTTGCAGTACAACTCTTTCAGCCAGCTTAGCCGCCGACGAGAGTAGACTGATCGGGCGATAATTCTGCGGGAACAGCTGGTTCTGACCTGTTTTGGGAGCATGACGACGATCGCATGCTTCCACCTTCTAAGGAAGTGTCTGAGGGCCAACGAACTGTTAATTAAGTTTAAAAGAAATTCAACGCAGTTCTCCGGGAGTCTCTTCAACAACGTGTTGGTTAATGAGTCGACCCCCGGAGCCTTCTTAGCCTTTGCAGCTTTGATATGACCCTTCAGTTCTTCCATAGATGCCGGACGGATGTCGTCGTCGTCATCTTCCCTGAGGAGTCGGTGAACCCGGGCTTCCAGCAGCATATCGCGATCGATATCGTCATCGTCGTCAACGTTAAGTTGAAACTGACGGTCCATCGTATCTGCAAAGGCTAACGCCTTGTCGGCGGGGGAGTAGCACACTCCGCACTCTCCGTGAATGGGTGAGAGTGACTCGCCAAAGCTCGTCACTCCCAGGTTCGTAGGATTCCAAGAGCTTTTCCCACCTTTCGTTTCGATGCTCAATGATGGACTTGATTGGCCATCCTGTTCGCCGCTGTTTTGTCCCCTGGGAAAAGGGTTCGCTGATAGAGCCTTCTCAGACGATTTCTCTCTCGTATCAAGGCTTTGGAATGACAAGGGTCTGAAACCCCCTGAGGCTGAGGTGAGGGTTCAGGTCAAGGGGAGGTGGGCTTTGCAGTGCACCTTGGATGCAGCTTTTGCGAAGCTGACCCCCTCCTGGACGCGTCCAGACCCCGCAGGTCTCCATGAGGAGGCTGGTTTTCTGGATGTAGCCTGCCCCTTTTTCTGTACCTTTGGGTACGCGGGGCAGCCGCGGTAGTTGGCTGTGTGAACCCCTTACAATTATTGCACTTCGGGGGGTCAGCCCTAGCCTTTTTGCAGGCACTAGTTAGGTGCCTGCCAGCGCATTTGACGCAGATGGGCACTGCCAAGAAATTGCGTTGGCAGTGACCAAAGCGCTGACATCGGTGGCACTGACCCACCGAGGTTTTTGCGTGCTGGGATTCAACCTGAACCTTCACGCTTAGGAGGTCTTTGACCTCGAATATATGCTTCTGGTCCCTGTTTACCAGAACAAGGACCAAAGGCATAGGTTTGCCAGCGCGCTTCATGCGCGTGACGCCGGTGAGGTCAAAGCCCTTTGTTTCGAGCTCCTCACGCACATCGTCGATTGCCAAGTGCTCTGGTACTCCCCTGAAAACGGCTCGTATTTGCCGTTCCTCAGGAGCGAGTAGGTATGGTGAGGGATTTTCTCCTTCACCAAGAGTCTTGACAGTCGCCGATAGTCATCAGGAGACTCGGCTGGACTTACCATCATGTAGATAGACGGCTTTTGAGAACTTGATATTCTCTTGAGCCGTCAATTTCAACATCGATACCCATTTGTCCTTTTGTCGAACAACAATGGGTGGGATTCTGGCCTTTGAGGTTTCCATATGTTACGTATCTCTACGCTAGCTTGACTAAATGCGTTATTGAACAACATATACGCGGCTTCCTTGAATTTTCTCCTGAACCAGTGTTCCTCTTTGTGAATTATTTCAGCTTGAGCCCATTTGATATTATGAGTCCAAACATGCTCTGCTATTCCGGATTCGCTGGTTTCTACTCGCTGTGTGTGTTTCTTGTGCTCAGCAATGCGAACTTTCAATTGCCTCTTAGTTTCACCGATGTATGATCCTCCGCACTCGCAGGGTATCCGGTAAATGCAATTCTTGGAATCGCAGTCCGCGTTTGGTGGCCTGGTTTTTGTGAGGCTGCTACGGATAGTGTTCCCAGATCTGAAGCAGGTCCTGATGTTATACTTGGACCCATTCCTTCTTATCCTTTCCGATAATCCTCTGATGTAGGGAAGTACAAGTACTTCTTGTGGCGGCTTCTTTTTCTTGTTAATCTCTTGCTGTCTTCTAGGTAAAGCCTGTTCTACCATCACTCTGGAGTAACCATTCCGTTGAAGGTCATTTTTGATGATGCCTATTTCTTTTTCGAGACCTTTCTTTGTATAACAGAGCTCGAAAGCACGGTCTAGTAGAGTCTTGATGATTCCACTCTTAGTCGATTGATGGTGGTTGGATTTCTGGTTCAGATACTGTCCTGTGTAAGTGGGTTTTCGATATACAGATGTTTCCCATTTAGTGTCGGTCCTCTTCACCAATACGTCTAAGAACGGCAATTCGTTGTGGACTTCCTTCTCCATTGTGAAAGTGATGGAAGGACTTACGTTTTTGATGTGCTTCAGGAAAATGTCTAGTTCTGCATTCCCATGGTTCCATATTATGAAGGTGTCTTCTACGTATCTCAACCAGACTCAGGGCTTCTTGTGGGCCTCTTCAATGGCCAGAGTTTCAAACCACTCCATATATATATATATAAGCTATAATCGGTGAAAGTGGCGATCCCATTGGCAGTCCTTCAGTTAGAAGTAGCAGTTTCGTACACAGCATCCTAGTAATTCCATGATTACTTGTATCGGTAAGTTTGTTATATCTTCCAGGTCCCCACCTTCGGATAGCTTCTTCTGTATTATTTGAAGTGCTTCTTTGACAGGAACGTTGGTGTAGAGGCTTTCCACGTTGGAACTGATCAGTTGATCCTACTATTTGACTTCGATTTCCCCTAGTAATCCAACGAAATGTCCTGAATGTGAAAAATTCAACTGATGAAATACATACACATTCATATAGTACATATATATACATAGGAAGGTTCATCAACGGATGAAGCTTATATTCCTAAAGACATCATATAGAGGGTAGTTTGATGCTATAAAATCACTGAGTCATTCAGGAAGCTTCGATTTTTATGGTATCAACAGCAGAAATTCAAAATACACCTGGATTATATTGTGAAAACCCCTTACTTCCTTGGTTTATTTGATTTTTAGTACTGGTATATATCCGGATATTTTTGAAAGTACTGAAAGTATCCCAATATTTGAAACAGAAGATGACAGATCACTTGACAACTATAGACTCGTTTCTATAATTTGTATATTTGGGAGAGTATTAGAAAAGTTGTTGAAAAGAGGCTGATCAATTTCATTGGAAAATAAGCTTCTCCATGAATGTCAATATTGTATTCGTAGTGGACACTCTACAACAAAACGCTGTGCAATGAATTTACAGTATGATGATCTGCTAGATCTCCGTAAGGCCTTTGATTGTATTTGCCATCCAGAAACTGGAATATTGTTGTTTACGAAGTCAACCGCTGAAACTTTTCTAATCTTATATTATGCAACAGAAGACAATTAGTTCCGGTTGGTCAAAAATTCTCTGCCACAAAACTTATAACACATGGAATCCCACGAGGATCCGTTTTGGGTCCAATTCTTTGTGTTATTTATGCCAATGGTCTGTTTTACTGATTTTTTCCCAAAAATAACAATCATTATGTTTGCTAATGATACAACTCTAAGCAGATGCTGAAAAATGGTTCAGCTCAAATCACTTCGAGCTGACCAAAAATCAACCACAACTCCTGACTATCTCTAGCAATTTTTTTGTGAGATCAGGCCGTGGTGTAAAATTGTTAGGATTGAGTATTGACAGCTCGCTGACTTGGTCATCACACTTTGAAATACTGAGTGAAAAAATATCTTCACAACTATTTTAACCGAGTCAAGTCAAGAAAATTTGTAGCGCAGTATATTTCACTTTCAGTATACTACATATCGACTTGCGGTATGACTGTATGGAAAAACTGTAGCACAGCTTTTAAAATATTCAGACCACAAAAGCGAGCATTTCGAATAATTGATGAGTATGCCCAAGAGAACTCATCGAATTTTTATTACTTGGATTTTGTATTATGTTTCTTCCTAAAATATATATTTTCCATACCCTACTTCAGATTTACAGCAGTGTGAATTACCATTCAAGGAAGTATGAAATAATCGTGCATACATATAACACAAAACACGATTAATCATTGAGACTGCCTGGACATCGATTGAAAATGGCACAGAATAATTCACCAAACCTACTTTGCTACAATAAACAACCCGATGTCATCAAAATATCAAAACCAACGGCCTCCAAAAACATTTCTTGAAAGTCAGTGTTGAAGCATTTCTTTGAAAGTCAATGTTTCTACTCAGCTCAAGATCACCTTCAGGCAGACATAGTACCAGTAAGTGGGCATACTTGAAGACAGTGTTCACTCATCTACACAGTAGGTTCATGAAAAACAACTACTCACCTGTCTATTACCATGAAAAAAACATCAAGTATGACCAACATCAGTGGGCGATCTGTGTTGATTTTAAGATGGTGAAGTTTCTCCTGGGACAACAAGGTGGCTATACAAAATATCCTTGTTTCCTGTGTCTTTGGGATAGCAGGGCTAAGGACCAACACTGGAATAGAAAAAAATGGCGTTCTAGAGATGCTTTAGTTCAAGAAGAAGCTAACGTAGTTAACGAAGCATTGGTCGACCGAGAGAAAATAATATAACCTCCGTTACATATTAAACTAGGGCTGACGAAACAATTTGTTAAGGCCCTAGATCAGAATCGTCCTTGTTTGAAATACTTGTCCAGCAAATTCCCTGCACTTAGTAAAGAAAAACTGAAAGCCGGAATATTCGATGGGCCTCAGATACGACAACTTATAAAAGACTAGTTGTTGACCACGACTTCGTCCGCGTAGAATTTGGTAGTTGTAAGTACTAATTAGTACTATGTTGCTGTATCGCTGATGTTCCAATGTTTTGACAGAATCAGAATCAACGAACTTAGGCGTGTGCAGCGTTATAGAACAGTGCTTTCAAAAAAATTGTTCTACAGTGCCATCTAGTGGCAAGTTACAGAAAATTACCGGGAATTTAGTGGAAGAAATGCTCAACAAGTTTAACAAACACGGTTGTTATATGAGTATTGAAATTCATTACCTCCACAGCCACTTAGACCGTTTCCCAGAAAATCTTGGTGACCTTAGTGAGGAACAAGGGAAACGCTTACACCAAGATATCAAAACGATGGAAGAGAAGTATCAGGTGAGATGGGACACTCACATGATGGCGGATTACTGCTGGAGTCTTCAAAGGGACCGTCCTTACAAAGCCTTCGCGAGAAAATCATATAAAGAAGTATTTAGGTGATGCCAAATAACAGATTTGTGCTGCGATGCTGGTTAGGTTACATTGAAAGTTGAGTTTTTTGGCAGATATGTGTGATGATTATTGTAAGTATATTGTTGTACAATAAATATCTTACTTTTTATTCGTGTTTCGTTTATTTGATGGGTAGCAGCACTACATATATTTATGTAGGTAGTGCTGCGTTGAATTACTCTATATGTTAGAAATGTGATTTGTTGTCGTATTTTCTGGAAACGATCTGATGGAGCAAATCTTGTGGCCTTTTTGGATTCAGCAGACCCAAATTACCTGGAAACAGTGAAAACATTTCCAGCAGAAAATTGTGTGTTTACCAGTGTAATCATTTGTAATTTCGTTTAATTTTTAGAGTTTTTGTAAAAGTTTGGAACCAATAATAGTTTTGCAGTATGGTCGTTTGATTTACAGGCAAACCCCGATATTTTCATTCGTAGGAGACCACATTTCAACTGTTACCGTGTCCTCTCCCTACAAAAATGTCACGTGGAATTCAATCCACAGAAACGCAATAAACCCATTAAGAAATTCCTGAAATGAGCCCACTTCAATTTCGTCAGCATCAAAGAAAAAATACATCGGGCTAATACGGCGGTCCCCATTCCGTTCCAATTCCATCCGAAGCCAGTGCGTCGATAAAATTCCGACCTGCCAATCTAATCCTCATCGAGCCGCCCATCGCCTTACATTATCTTAATCTCGAAATTCGAGATACCAATCTGAATAAATCCGCGAAAGACAAAAACAATTCCGTTCCATTAATTTGGAGAATATAATCGCCTTCCGGGGAAGAATGCGTGACGTTTTTGCGAATCGAAGGCAGTTCGTCGGAATACATAAATAATCTTGAAACCAATTATTGGGTAATTGGCTCTTGGATATCAGGTGTTGAAAAGATATTCGGGGGGGGGAGATCGCAGTGAGTAAAATACTATTGGGACACATTCCTCTGTTCTTTTTTAGCATAGAGACATCTATCTGTTGGTTGTGTTTCTGTCCGAAATAAATATTTGTTATTTGAATTTCTATTTTCCAATTCAGAAAAAACTTTTGATAACTCTAAAACACAAATCAAGAAATTATAAAACAACAACAAAAATTAATTGGCGCACGGGGCGACTACGTTGATGCCAGTGGCACATTTGCTTTTTCAGCTGCAGGAAAACCCGGACAAACTTGCAGCACCACATCATCTGAAGTTCGTGATCTACCAATATCCTCTCTCTCATAAAACGAAATGTAGGGTGTCTTCAGAGGCTTCACTGAATTCACTGCATCGCCAGAACACTTAGAGACACAACTATCGTCAAACTTGAACCAGTCCGTTTCGTCTTCGACCAAGGCGTAATAATGACCAGATTCAATGCCAGAATCACAGTGAATAATGGCTGCACGTATATTATCATAGTGGTCTGCTAAATTGAAGTGTTCATCTATTTCGAACCTTGGTAAGAGTTTAGTGCTTCCGTCAGAGGTTGAGTAATTTTTGAAGATCGTCAGTGTTATTATTAGATTGACTGGTGCCTCAGATATACTTGATTTCTTATAACAGTCAGTTAGTTTGGCGCGTGTTCGGCAATTATGGAACACCGTCTTACTTTTTATTGTCACAAATATTCATTCCTCAATTTAATCAACTAACAATTTATTCGTTTGAATTTAATTGATTCATGCATTTTTTCGACACATTGAAAACGATTATTCGCAAAATTTGTTCTAATCTAAAAGACACTTGATTTTAAATATTACATGAAATAATTTGTTTGATGAAAAGTTGCGAACAGTTATAATATAGATTCATTGTTTGAAATTTTAGGAAGTAAATGTTTGTCATATATACTTTTTTGTAACTATCGAATAATTTACTACAATTTCTGTGAAACATGAATAAAATTGTTTGTTGATAATTACAGTTACATGAATTAAAACGATTGTTGATAATTTTAATTCGGCGCTAACGTCGAGCGGATTCTTGCAGAAGCTGAATTTTCAAATCTGGCAACATGATAGTATAGTGACAGTATCACAATATTCCGTTCGACCGCAGCGGTGAATAAAAACTATCAACAATCAATTTAATTATTGTATCACCTAAAAGCAACAATCAAAACAATTCAGTTTTACAAAATACCAATAGAAAGTGAAACGGCGTGCCACGCTGTTTTACTTTTTATCAATATTCCTTTGAAATGAACTGGATCATTTTGTTTGTTGAATTTCAGTGATACAGGAATTGAATTGATTGTTGATAATTTTTATTCGGCGCTGACGTCGAACGTATTTTTGTGGAACTACATAACTACATATATGTATGGCGTTGGTCATACACTCTGTTCGACCGCAGCGACGAATAAAAATTATTAACAAACAATTTAATACATGTATCACTGAAATGCAACAAACAAATTAATTCAATTCTTTCCAAAGGAATAATAAAAAGTAAAACTTTGATGCCTTGCCACCCTGGATCATTGTTCAGCCTCTCGTGAATGTAATAATGCAAGCAATCAGATAATCTCGCATGAAAGGGGTACCTAAGAGAAAAAATTATTGAAGTAAAATAAAATGAAAGTTGTGCCTTGTGGAATGTGGTTAATAAATACATAAACAAGTACATAATGATATAGATATTAAGTTGGATGACCAGCTCATAGAAAAACCAGAAACTATTTTTTAAATTGTGTTTTTTTATCGAGACTCCCTGTAGAGAAAATGACAATTTTACCCTGTATACAAGATTTTGGTATGGGCTGTTTCTTGGGTGGATCTACCTCAGTACGAATTTTTTTTATACTATGAAAATGAATACTGAAGCGCATAGTGAGTTGTTAAAGCAGAGAGTCATGTAAAACACTTGAAACACATGTAAATTGCTTCTCCATGTTCAAACTGGAATTTTTCAATTAACTCATTTGTCATGTTAGACTCTATTTTATATTAGATTATAAGTTTGTCTTTCTCTTTTTTCTTTAGAATCTTTATTGACACTTCCTACACTATTTTTGTCTGACTGGGAATGTGGTATCATTATTTACCTGGAGTAATACAGGTAGAATCAAAATGTTCCTCCTTTGGCTGAAATGCAACACACAAATTAATTCAATTCTTTCCAAAGGAATAATAATAAAAAGTAAAACGGCAGGCCATGCCGTATGTATGGCGTTGGTCATAGTACGGTAATAATCCGTTCGACAAATAAAAATTATCAACAATCAATTTAATTCATGTATCAACTAAATGCAACATTCAAAACAATTCATTTTCACGAAATACAAATTATTATTATCCCTTTGAAATGAGCTGAATTAATTTGTTTGTTGACTTTCAGTGATACATGAATTAAATTGATTGTTGAAGATTTTTATTTGGCGCCACGGTTGAACGGCGTTTTGTCGTACTATAAATGAACTAGCATGTTGCCATATGTACACTTGAAGTTCTTGATAAATCCGCTCGATACCAACGCCGAATTAAAATTATTAACAATCGTTTTAAATGTATCTTTCAGATAATATCACTGGATTTTTATTTTCAACACCTCGACACGTGTTTCGATCACCAAGTGATCATCTTCAAAGAGAAAGATCAAAACTAAGATCTAGTGCGAGCTAATCCTATTTATGCTACAAAGGTAACTCATACAGGTAAACCATCCAGGCATACCAACCATGCAGGTATACCAACCTAAATTAATTTTACAATTTTGCCTTATCTATTATTTTACAATATATGTTTATATAAAACAATTTTCAGCTATATAAAATTAATTTCACATTATTGCCTATCAAAATTTATTTTTGCAATGTGTCCTTATTTAGTAATCAGTAAATCCAACAACATTATTTCATTTTAACAAGCTATATAGTATGCTCTTTCGTATAGGTCAGTCATCGTTATTCATCATTCAGGTCTTCCTGAAAACTCGACCTGAAAAATCAGCAGTCGCCCATCATATTTTGCAACAAAACCATTCCATAGACTTCAGTTCATTAAGGTTAGTTAGACAAGTTAACAACAACAGGTAACTAGATGCCTATGAGAGTGTAGAAATAAGTAAACATAATAATATTATGAATAACGATGACGGACCTACACCAAAGAGCATACTATTATATAGCTTGTTGAAATAAAATAAAATAATGTTGGGATTACTGATTACTACATAAGGACACATTGCAAAAATAAATTTGGATAGGGAATATTGTGGAATTAATTTTTATATAGCTGAAAATTGTTTTATATAAACATATATTGTAAAATAATAGATAAGGCAAAATTGTAAAATTAATTTAGGTTGGTATTCCTGCATGGTTGGTATACCTGTATGGTTTTCCTGTATGGGTTACCTTTATAGCATAAATAGGATTATCTCGCACTAGTTCTTAGTTTTGATCTTCCTCTTTGAAGATGATCACTTGGTGATCGAAACACGTGTCGAGGTGTTAAAAATAATGATTTGGTGTTGGGAAAAACTCCAGTAATATTCATTACTACACCAAAGGTTCCAAACAGTGCATCATAAGTATCTTTCAAATACAACAAACTTTTTGAATCATCAAAAAATTTAATTCTCTGTCAGAAATTAGCTTTTCGAAAAGATTGATGGAAAATTTAAATATAACAATCTTTATTATTCATAGAAGAATATTCAGTATGGAAAGTTAATTACCAACAATGTTTCATGGGAAAACTTTGACAGTCATTTAAATATATTCATTGAAATGTTATTCCCAAACTTACTTTTAGAAAAAGAATTTAAAGTTTCATTATATTTCAACAGTCATATAAATAACTAACATCTTATTCAAAGGTCAAAATTATATGCGGAATTGAAAATTTTGTTGAATTTACTCGAATAATACATTCCATTGACTGTTGAATAAAAATGTTTGTTCATTGCTAAGTTGAACTTTATGTATATAGATTATTTTCAGCATAACGTGAAGTAAATTGGCGTTCCATTTTCCAAAACTGTGAAACAATATTTTTTTTTGGAATTAATAAAAGCGTCAAGTTATTTCATTAGTCTTTTTTATTCAAATAACACTTTTATTCATGTAACATTTTGAATCAAGTGTCATTTGAATTAGAACAAATTTTGCGAACAATCGTTTTCAATGTGTCGAACAAATGCATGAATCAATTAAATTCAAACAAATAAATTGTTAGGTGAATAAATTGAGGAATGAATATTTGTGACAATAAAAAGTAAAACGGCGTTCCATAGGCAATACAGTCGATTATCACCTGTTGAAAGTATGATTTTCAGATGATTTAACAACAAGCTTTGCACGGACTGGTTATTATTCATATTAGGAAACGCTAGTTGAAGTTCCAAAAATTCACATTTACTACAAAGTAAACAAGTGAGGATTTTTCCAGCTAAAGATTAACAAACACAAGACGAGATAGACTTTATGACTTTAGAAATCGGTTTCATTTATAATACAAACAACAATTCAAAAATAAATTAGAAAAATAAAATTACAAGAGACTCTGGTACTCATTGGCGAATTCAAGCTCAGAGCTACTCAAACTCAACCAACAAGCACCACTCCATAATGAATGCGAATATACAGAAATTCTAAATGAACAATTAACGGTGATGGTACCACAACAAGAGAAAAATAATAAGAATAATAATTGGTGATTATCCCATAAGAGTTGATGAATCAAATTGATCTGTTGCTCATTCATTATTGATTTGTCCAATGAGCAAAAATTTACATCATTGTTTGAATTTCCTGATATTGAATCTCTTCAATTGCTTAGATAAAAATTTGTAGAGTTCCACAGTATCGAAAATAAATTATGTTCATAGCAGCGTGGTTTAAACAGAAATGGCTGGTATATCAATCGCCACAAAAGAAATAACCAGGAAAGGAATTCCTCTCTTTGAACTTTGAATGCTTCGAATCCAGATAAATTTGAGATTTTACTAAAGTATCTGATATCTATCAATATTGTACCTACATCTAATATAATTGTATAAAGATTCAAATTGTACTACACCGCTAATAACCTTTATGGATGCGGCGACATTGAAGAATTTGAAAAAATTAAGAACTTTGAACTTTTTGGATTATTTTTTATCTGAATCATATAACCCATATATGAAGTTACTGAACTGGCTTAGCACCAAACTATCACAGAGCATTTTTGAAAGATTGGCTACAAATAAAATGATTGCAGTATAACAGTTTCAATGATATATATATATATATATATATATATATATATATATATATATATATATTCTTTTCATTAAATTTTCAACATGATCAGTGAATCTAAGGTGGGTGCGAAGCATCACCTCTAAGTTTTTATCTGTATCAAGAGAAGTCAGATAGTATGAACTAGTTTTAAATGTTATTTGTTTTCTACAAATTTACGATTCTTCTGCAATCCATCATTGTTTCATCAGGATCAACTTCCAAATCATGTTTACTCGATAAATAATTGATCAAATCTAGATCAGCTTTAAAAAGGTTCTGTACCTCAGTATACTCATCGAGTTTAAAATACATATATAACTATATTTCATCAGCTCGAGGTTGTATTTTACAATTCCTGGTAGATGAGATAATGTCAGTATTGTAAATGATGAACGAAAAAGGTCCCAAAATGGAACCTTGCGGTACTCCAGATGAAATACTTTTTGAGGTATATCAACAAAACAACCAGATGTGGAAGAAGGCAGCGCTATCATAACCAAAATATATGAGTAGTATATAAATCAGCTCATGATTAATGGTATCGAATGCTTTCGAAAAATCTAGTGTATCTTGTATAACAGTAGCAAGAGCTCTACCTGTACTGAAGCCCTGACTAAAACCAACGAAATACGGTCGATTAAACTGCTTTTGTGGATAACAGTACACAGATCAATTGGTAAATACCATACATCCGATATTTTCCTCTCCTGATAGCAACACAATTGTCCCTTCTATGTCGATGCTCTAATATCAGTAGCCAGTGCAAATTTTCGGCGACAGAAATCCTGATGTAGGTCTGAAAAACATCGACTGTTAACACAGTTGAAAAATCTTTTGAATAGTGAATCATTCATATACAAAACTTCACTTCGCTTTATATGCTGTGGCAATAAACTAAAATGCAATTCTAGATAAGCTTTATGAACATTTCAACTTCGAAAAAGAGCAGTTGGAGTTACCAACGGGGCAACATTCAACACATATACCAGAGTCTCATTGAGATACATTGTAATAACGAAAATTCAAAGATCAATTTCAAATTTCATGATCATTCAGCTAGCAGTGGCATTTTGTTATGTCCCTACGATATGATACTAAAGTTAGTCATTCAGGAGGATGAAATACACTGGGAATTTACAATAATATACACCTAAAAGATGAGCTGTTAAGAAATATAGGAAAAACTTCCACCAAACCACTAAAAACAAGTGTAGAAAATCTATTGATCAATGATCCTATATATGCAATTGATGATTTTTTCCATTCAGTTGAAAATTGATGTACATTTGTATAAGTACATACATATAAGTATCAGGAATCACACGTTAAAAGGTAAGACCTCGTTAATCTTTAGCTCGCACAAGTTTCGACTTCTGAGGGTTGTCGTTCGAAGGGGTGCGACAGCTGGTTAACGGAAAAATTGATTTTAAATAGATATAAGTATTCATATTCATGAGTATTACATAATTTGTATGGATAAACTATTTTCATCTATTTGTTCATTAACGAACCTAACATATTTGTTATGGCAAAAAAGGTAATAAACGAATGGAATTGAATTGAAGCTAACTTGGTTGATCAAATATGCGTCAAAAAGAGTATCGTAGTGCTGGTGACTGAAACAAATTCGACAACTTTTGTAATTATGTGGATTTCCATTCCGCTGATAATAAACATCTCATTCTTGAATGTGAATTATCTTGTGTCCAGGTTTGGCATGAAAATATTTTGGGAGAACTTTTCGAAATGAGCCACCTTGTAAAGGATTCAAATTTTGATTCAACTGACCAATAACTTGTCGAAAATTATCAAAACTATTCATAAGAAATTTCACGAATCTTCACAAAATATATTCAATTTCCAATACAACACTAGTTTTCTCAGTTGTACTGGAGTCCATATAATGATAGTTCATCAATTGAAATGAGATAAAATATTCTCTTCCAGCTTGTAGTCATGAATTTGGGCCTTTTACACCGCAAATTGCTATAAGTAACTGGAGAGTCACAAAATTACTTCAATAAAATTAATCAAACGTTCCTAATCTGGCTATAAATTCCATCCCGAAGTTTTCTGACATAAAAACCGACCGCCTCAATAGAAATACTTACCAATGAAGGATTTATGGAGACCATTTTAGCACTCATAGATCCTCATACATAAATAATTCTTTGAATACAGTCCGAATGAAGTGCAAATGATTTCCTCTACTTCAATTTTTCTTTTATGAAATGGAATAATTGCGATATATGTAACTCTATGTTATCTATTTGATACAGAGAGGTTAAATAATAATAATTATTAGTATTATGATATAATACATATAAAATGTATAGGAATGGTCAATATACAGTGTGTCCAAGATAAGGATCCTAAGCATGGGAATCTCAGTACCTGTTGGAGATACAGCTTAGGTTAAATTAGGAAAAAGTTGTGTTTTTAAAGCTGCCGTTTAGAAACTTGAAGAATTTTCATGGCCTGCTGAGATATTTGGGAAAAACGAGAATTTGACAATATCAATTTTATTTTTTTCTGACTTTATTTGAAAAGATATCAAAAAACGAATAACACTTTTTCATTGGCACTTTCAAAGTACTACACGATGGTATTTTTAGTTTTTATATCCGACGTTTCGTTTTCAAAAAACCATCATCAACTTTATTTTTTTAAATAGCCCGAAAAAAAAAGTACACCCTGTATCTGATTCCATTTTTTATTACGAATTCAACGATGTAACACATGCCATTGTTTTCTTTTTAGTTTAAGGGAAAATTACTTTCTATTTTTAAAATGTATTTTTAAGTAGGTTAATAATGATTTTTTTAAAGTAATGAAAACAACAAAAAAATTAACGCATTTTTTATTTAATTCAAAGGAGGTGTTCAAACAGGTTTCCGTTATTTTCCAAACATAAGTATGATCTTCCAACTGTAGAACTTAAAACATCACGTAACATCTCTGGTGTAATACTGTTAAATGCGACAGTTACACATTCTCGTAACTGCTGTTCAGTTTCAAAAGAATGTTGGTAAACCCGGTTTTTAACAAAACCCCATATGAAAAGTCCAGAGGAGTTGAGTCAGGGGATCGCGCTGGCCAAGACACTTCACTAAAGGTTCCAATCCACCTTCCAGGAAATCGCTGCGAAAGATACTCTCGAACTTGTCTAGAATTATGTGCAGGAGCACCGTCTTGTTGAAACCAACAGTTATTGACCTGTGCCAGAGGTGAATTATCTAAACAGTCTTCTACATAGTTTTGCAATAAATGATGGTATCGTTCGGCGGTCAAAGAATTATAGTAAAAAAACGGACCTAGTATTTTAGTTCCTAAAATTGCACACCACATATTAAACCCAAAACGTTCTTGATGTCTTGATATTTTCTTAACACGCGGATTTTGCTGAGCCTAGTAATGCGTATTGCGGCGGTTGAAGATACCATTATTAGTGACCATACTTTCGTCGGACCATATTATTTTTGAAGGGAAATTATAATCTTCTTCACCCGCGCGTGTATACCATTCGCAAAAATTTCGGCGCCGTTCGAAATCCCCTGGTTTAAGTCCTTGGCAAATCCTAAATTTATAGGGGTGATATCTATTTTTACGCAAAATAAATTGAGCAGTGGATTTGGCTACTCCTACATTATTTTCGATTTGCCTAGTTGATATTTCAGGGTTCTCAACAACTGCTTGTAAAACATTATTTTGGGCTTCTTCTGAAGAATCCTTTTTTCGAGATAAAACAGGCTTTTCAAATGAACCATATTCTTTTAAATTTCGAGCCAGCTCTAAGAAAATGGACTTACATGGCTGCTTTCTTTCTGGATATGTATTAAGATACATTGCTGCTGTATTTACAGTATTTTTGTGGCACAAAATGTAGCACGTTAGCATGTCAAACTTTTCTTCATGGCTATAATGCTCACCCGGCATATTCGACGATAATAACACAATATTATCTATTCAACAATAAACAATAATAACGACAAAAGTAACAATAACTCTAAAAACAACAACTCGACAAACAGGCTAACAACAACGACAATTACTATTTTATCGTGTAATTAAATAATATTTGACAGGCTCGGTGACAGGTATTTACGGCAAAGCATTTGTTTGCAACGCCTACTTAAAGATTTTTTTTAAAATAGAAAAAATGTAATTTTCCTTTAAACTAAAAAGAAAACAATGGCATGTGATACATCGTTGAATTCGTAATAAAAAATGGAATCAGATACAGGGTGTACTTTTGTTTCGGGTCATATAAAAAAATAAAGTTAGTGTTATTCGTTTTTTGATATATTTTCAAATAAAGTCAGAAAAAAATAAAATTGATATTGTCAAATTCTCGTTTTTCCCAAATATCTCAGCAGTCCATGAAAATTCTTCACGTTTCTAAACGGCATGTAAATAAGCTTTAAAGAACACAGCTTTTTCCTAATTCAACCTAAGCTGTATCTCCAACAGGTACTGAGATTCCCATGCTTAGGATCCTTATCTTGGACACACTGTATAATGCAAGAGCACAGTCATTTAAGAATAAAGATATATAAAAGTGAAAATAAAAATACTTATACACACACATACACTTATACTTATATACGTGTATGATATAAATAGCTATTGAAATATTCTTCCAACAAGTCGAAACATTTTTCAGCCAGTAATTGTTTGAGGGAGCTACTGAATTTTTTTTTAATATTTGGCTTCTTTTATACTTTTAGGTAGATAATAGTAAATAGATAGACCCATAATTGTAGGTGCATCGTCAGAGACCTTATATTATGTGAATGGAATGTGGTAATTTTTTCTTTGGCATGTATTTACGAAGTGAAAATCTCCCTTAAAAAAAATTTATAAAGCCGGATAATTCATAAATATAGACACACATGAGGGTCAAAATTCTAAAATGTTTGAAAAGGTCCCTACAGGAATATGAACTAGGCACCTAAGCTATTATTTTTAATATTTTTTTTTATATAGAATGAACATTTTTTGCCACTGGAACTGGAATTTATCTACAAACATATTTCAAACCTAATTCGTGACATGAGCATGGTATAGAACCACTAGGTGAGGTATTTCAAGTATATGTTTGAGATTCCTGAACATGAAAAATACAGAATTCAATCTTTTTTTCAAGTTTGTATAGTTTGTATTCATTTTCATCAACAAAAAGTTCAAGAAAATTGGTTTCATCTGTACTGTGAATGGATACATCACCACTCATTTTAATTCTGAGAGGACCGCATCTTCTTTGATAGTTATGAAATCGTATAATTAGGGTTTTATGAGCGTTCAAATTCAGAGAAGTTGTCTAGCACCAGTCCTGCATCAGTTCTAGAGCTTTTTCTGTATCATATTGAATTCGTTTTTTTGTGAAATTATCATTGACGTGTCGTCTGCATACATTGTTACATGAACGCCTTTCAATAATTTGTCCAGATCGTTAGAGCACGATATGAATAAAATAGTTCCTAGGATCGATCCTTGTGGTATACCCATATTATTGGCTTCACTCTTTGAATTGACGAAAGCAACCCTTTCAAATTGGATATTTTGAATACATACGTACTGATGAAGGTGTTTCAAAAAGGAGGAAATCCATTCTAATGTTACACCTCGTAATCCATAATTATACAATTTTGATGTGAGGAGAATGTTAACTGAAAATATTATGAAGCGTATTAAAAATGTCGAAAAATCGTGTGTCTCTGTTAGTTGTTTTTTTGTCGTATACAATATATTTTTACAACAGTTCTAAAATCATCTGAATACATACCTAATGGATTGTGATCATAGATCTCTTCATCTAATTTCTACTCTTTGTTTCAGGTTGCTATCAAAATAATGGACGTGAACCAGATTAAAGAAGACTATGTTATCCGCAACCTTTGTCGAGAGGCTAAGATAATGTCGAAACTGAATCACCCCTGTATAGTTGCGTTGTTCCAAACCATGCAGGTATGAACAAAAGTGCTTACTTTTTTTCTACGGTTCTCAAAGAATGAGGAGACCTTACAATAATGTCAAAAACAAAAATGACCACTCATTACAATTTGAACCGACTAATTTACAAGTATTCCAAGAGATTTACTTTTCAAACCTTCCTTTCTCAAATGTAACACGTGCTAGTCGTGATAAAACCCATTTATCTCTACCGAAAGCTTATTTACAATTATGGAATTGGTCTTAAAATTCAAGAAAATACTCCTATGGTATTTTGTTCTTCGAAAAAAGGTTCTACCCGTTTGGTCAAGAACCACAAATCAACTCTTATATTCCTGATTCATCTAACAGTTAGTTTGGGCTTCATTTTTTCCATTGAAGTTGCTGTATGTCTAAATCTTTCTATTTCAAATATCGAGCGATATTATTGGGGGACACCAAAATATTTTTAATTTTTTTTTCCTGTTGACAAATATACATTGTCAGTGATAAAATCTTAGGTACTACTTACAAACTGATGGGACATGTACTCTTCAATAGTATAAAAACTATGAGAACATAAAAAATATTTCAAGCGATATTTGAATTCGGCTTGAGACCTGCTCTCTCTCTCTTATATTCATTGGCAAATGGTTGAATATTCGGGGAGCCAACAGATTTGGTGAGTTATAAGCCAGCTTCGTTCTAGCATATGGTACAAACAAATTATTATTTTGACAAGTATTCACATTGCGGATACATCTATTCATCAGAAAGATTTCATTGTCATTTTTAAAAACATGTAAACACTGTTCAAATATTAACAAACAAAGCAATGTTAGAATATTAAAATTAACGAACACATTTTTGCAGCAATCCCTAGTTGACAATCGTGTTATTGTTCTCAGAGTTTTTTTTTGCACTAGGAAAACCTCATTCCAACGTGACGATAATCCCCAGAAACATAGGCCATATCTGAGTCTGGACTCAACTTGAGCATAATACAGCGTCAGCAAATGACTAATGTTTAACACTTGTCTTAAATTTCTGAGCTGAAATGTTATCGAATTCAACTTCTTCATTAAAAATTCACAATGATTATGCCAGCTCAAACATTGGTCGATATGAAGTCCCAGGAATTTGGTACTTTCGGTGCCTGTCGTTACAGAATCTCCCCTCTCATTAATCTTGAAACTGATTGGTGTATAATGTTTCTGTCTGTTATGGAAACGGATCAGAACAGTTTTATCAACATTCATGAATAACTTATTTGCCGCAAACCATGAATTTAAGTTTCGAAAAACTTCAATGTTGTATGACTCATAATATCGTTTCTCAATATCTCTCTCTGGTTATTTGTTACAAGTACGGTTTTCAAACGGCTAAGTTGCGTCGTCAGTGGAAAAAGTAGACTTATATTTCGAAGATGCAGAGTTCATTAAAAGAATGCGCGTTGAGATCCTGGTTTCTGAAAGAAGTGTTTGTTTTGTTGACATGAAATCACGATTTCATGTCACTGATGAGCTGAATTTACTCATGTCATCGATGTAAGTACGTGATGACATTCATTCGCTTATTTGCTTCAATCCCAGCCATAGGAAACTTGTTCGAATTGAAAGGCGTACATCTTCAGCAGAATCTGGTTTCAGAGGTACACAATTTCTAGTTTTTCACTCCTCTATCTTCGTACAAAAATCAACCTCTGGTAAAATTATACCCCCTTCAATTTAGGTCTTCAGGTAAAAGTACTGTTTTCTCTTGAAATCAATCATTATAATGATTTTTGCTGCTTTTCCATTCCTCGCTGATGTTGTTGAACAGTAAATTCCTGTTTTTTCATTTCGGTAATGAAATTATGGTGGTATTTTTCAAACTAAAGGAATTCAATATTCTATTTTGAGGAATTCTATAAATAATCGAAAAAATCTGACTTGATTCTGTTACTTTAACTGAAAAGCAAATATGTAACAGAGCTCATTCTTAGAAATGCCTTTTCATTCAATTCAATTCTTAGGATAGTTGAACTGAACAAAAATGTCCTGGTGTCATTTTGTGAATCGTCGGTACTATCAGAATGGAGAATGGTCGTGAAAACGTTATGACAATCAATAAATTATTTGCAGTGTAGCTCGGAGTGTATAAAACGCCTACTCCTACAGTTGAAAAAAAAAATATTACTCTCTCCACAATGGGGTCAATTTTCATTTTCCTCAGAAAATATTTTTTCATTAATCAACTTCTATTTTGTCAACTCCAAAGTAGTCCCCCTTAGATATAATTCAATTTTGCCAGCGCATTTGTTCTAATCCTCGAAGCAGTTATGTTATGCACTCAATGGTTTGTGATGATTGTTAGACCAATGATAATTTGTAGTGCAACTGCCTGGTGGCCGAAGGCTTTACAGAAAACGGCCCAGGAGAAGCTCTCTGGTTTACAGAGACAGGATTTTCTGGCCATCAGTGGTGCCATCAGTACCACATCGTCAGCGGCTATGTAGATCCATCTAGATCTACCTTCTCTCCACATTTTTCTGAAGAGAGAGGCTAGATGGACTGCATATAGACTCGTGCACATTTCCAATTGCACAAATCAATCCAATGCAAAGTACAATAGACAGCTGGTCGACACTGGAAGTCATAGCATTCTGGGAATGACCTCTGAGATTATGCCTCCAACTGTCAACTAGGACTGCCTCATGAAGTACTGTTCCCGAGTGGAGAGGACTTAATCCTCCGGGAGAGGAAAATATTAAGAGCAGATAGTTGTTGGTTCACAGATGAATCGAAAACACCTTCCGATTCTGGTGCAGGTGTTTTCAGTGGCAGACCTAGGACAGAGATATCAACCTACCTAGGAACCTATGCGACTATTGAATTGTGTGCGGAGAGATTGGAAGAATTCAACCTCAAACACAAGTCAATAATAATATTCTCGGACAGTCAAGCGGCGTTTAAAGCTCTCGACTCCTACCAAGCAACGTCTTCATCGGTAGCAAATTTGCCAAAAATGATTCTCCTCGATAGAAAGACTCAACAGATTGTCTCTAGTCGGGATTCCTGGCCATACTGGCCTGGAATGCAATGAGGCTGCTGACTCCCTTGCATAGGAGAGTGCTGCAAGCAGCTTCATCGAATCAAAACCTGCCATTGGTATCGCTTTTGGCTTTGACAAACAAAGATGGAACACCTGGATGGCAAGAAGATTCATCGACTTCTGGCCGAATCTTCCAGGATTGGCTCCTACAGCGAAAGCGTCCTGTATTGTGGCGAAAGCCACAATACAGGACGTTTTCTTCGTTTTCCTCCTCACAAGCGGCGCATGACTTCAAATTTATACTTTCTATTGACCATACGACCATGTTTCCTGATGCCCTACGTCGCGGTTATCCAAGAAAATAGTGGGCAAAACCTTGCCATTTGATCGAACTTGCCGTGCTCCTGTGGCCTTGGCTCTCCTGAGCTCTTCCATTGGGACGATTGAACTTTGATTTCGATGTTATAACCATATAACCATGATTTGTCTCCAGCCGACACCTTTTCAGGTAAATCTGAATCGCCGTTGACGTCATTCAACAATTCCTGAGCGATGATCTTGAGACGGTTTTTTTGATCAAAATTTTGCAATTTTGAAGCTAACTTCGCTGACATATGCTTCAAACCCAAAATGCCAACCGATATGCCATCATCTTCAGCAACTTTCCTAATAGCCATTAACATATGTTTGATACAAGAATGCACACAAATTAATCGCTAATTAAATGTACGTAATATGCGAAATTTGAACACCCTCTTCATTTTTTGGACATTTCCATTTCGGTGTATATCCTTGGTTATCGTCAGAGCTGTATGGATACATTCTGTTATTAAAAGTTTATATATTCTTATACAAACGTTGTTTATGGTCTAACGAGGTGCATCAACAATCTATTCGACGTGTAGCACCTGGAGCGCCCAAAGTTTTGGATCGCAAACTGTTCTTCCTACTCATGAACACATCGCTTCCGTCGGCATATCGAAACTCAACGCCGTTTTCGAATGTTCCATTCCAGGTGAGCTTACTCGAACTTTGTTATCGTCAACTTCAAGAACACAAATTGGGTAAATTACTTATTTAACAAACATGCACTTAGCCTGCTCTTATTGTTCGCTCTAATGAAGGTAGCAAGTCGGGGATTCCAGCTAATATCGGAGCGTGCACAATATTGAATGAAGTCGAGAGGGAACTATTATTAGACGAGCGATTAACGTTATTATGATGATGGGATCAGCAAACAAGAAAGTTTTCGCTAATTTTGACAGTATTAATTCTAGCTGGCAAAGTGTTACACAAGAACAGTTTGTGAGTCAAATCGAATGATTGGAAAAATTTTTATTCAGATTCAATGACAGCTACTAAAACAGCGATAAAAATAAAAACAACAATAAAAATTAATTGGCGCTCCGGGGCGGCTTCATTGATTCCAGCGGCGCATTTGCTTTTTCAGCTGCAGGAAAACCCGCTGCAGCACCACATCTTCTGAACATCTTGATCTGCCAATGTCCTCTCTCATAAAACAAAATGTAGAGTGTCTCCAGAGGGTCGACTAAATAAAGTACAAAATGAATGAAAACACCGAAACATCCTTGACCAACTGAGATAAAAAATGAGCTGCCACAAACTCTAGTCTAGGAATTGTATCCGCAAAAGCTACTAACATTACTGAATATGTTCTCACGGTTCCCATCTAACGCGAGTGCAAAAGCGTGCGCTCTGATTAGATGGTGAGCTGCGTGACAGTTTGAGGATGCTACGTGACAACTTGGTACACTCTGGTTGGTTCACCGCGTAGCTAGCTAGGTGACAGAACACCACGTGACAATTTGGTACAATCTGGTTGACTGGGCGAACTGAAAGGCAACCTGACTGCTGTGATGACGTCACTGTCTGAACCGACGTATATCCTATTTTGAGGGACAAATCTCCAACCTTTTTTCGATGTTCCAGACTACCAAGGTTGCAAGTTTTTATAACGTATTATGTTACCTAATATGTCTGTCTGCCTATACTATGTCTAGTCTGTCTGCCTGAACCGACGGGACTCCTACTTGATATCTCTTGTATAAAATGGTGGCAAAAATATCAAAATCATATTTGTTTGCTAATTCAAAAGCTTCAAGAGTTTGTAGTAGCTTCAAAAAGTTGCGAGGTAACGAAAAGTAGTTGCAAATTTCCTCATCGTTCAGATTCGGGAACTTTTGTTTGCATTCAAAGGAATTGTTTGGAAACGTCAAATCATTTTCATCTAATCTGAAGGACTTTTCATATTCAGCGTATCGTTTTGAAGAATTCCGGCCACATTGCTCCACATGAACACAGTCCAAAATATCACAAATTGTGCACTATGCCTGCTAGGGTTGGGAAATTTTTGGAATCCCTGTGAATTCATAAGCATAAGCATCGCGGTTGTAACCTACTCATTGATCATATCAATCTAGAGCTCACTCACTGGTTTTCAAATTAGCATACAAATATTGCCACGGGTAAACAAAATTTAAATACTCAGTTGAGTTGTGAACTTTTGTCATTACCTATAGTGGTTTAACCCAGGTAGCACAGGACATCCAATGGATATCCATTTTATGTCCATTATACGTACAGATGTCCTTGGACCTAAAATGGGTATCCATAGGATATCCATATTTGGACATATTTTGGATTGACAAATATTGGATATCCATAGGATATCCATATTTGGACATGTTTTGGATGGACGGATAATGGATACCCATCACTGGATCATATATTTAATTGATATTTAGTGCTTTAAATAATCTCGAGACCTTATAGGGACACTGATGATTACAAAATTTTCAGAGCAAATGAAGTAAAATACTTAGGAAATTTTGTAATCAATTTTATATTTTTCATGTTTGTCCGAAATAACCCGATATATGTCTCGTCATTTCCGACAATAAACGTAAACTCTGAAGAAGAAGACGGAAAGTAGGTTATATAAAATCCTAACCTGAAGTTCGGTGTTTGGCGAATTGGCGGTCTTTTATTTATTTTATATATTTCAGAAGGTAAGTGAACTTTATAATAATAAATATATTATGCAATTGCTAAAAAGGTTATCATTTGATAAGTGAAATAATGGTATACCATTGTTTGAAGGTGGTTGACAATGTTTCGTGGTGTATTTCATCAGTTTGGACTTCCATTGTCTAATATAACATAAATTGATTTAAAATCCCTGAAAAAAATTTAAAAGATTAACCGAAAATAACAGTTTTATTGAACAAAAAAACTGAAATTACACAGAAATAACATACAAGCAACAACCAAAAGTATAATTTTCATTATATTTTTGAGAGAAAGCAGTGTGTCAAAGTAGGTAATACTTTAAGTAAATATGAAGTGATGAAGTTTGGGGTACCCCAAGGCACCATACTTGGTCCAATTCTTTTCACAGTATATCTCAATAACCTGTTTAATCTCCACACAGTTTTTTATGAATCTGAAAACTGGAACTCGCTCATCACTAAAACACAAAATGACTTTAAAACAATCATTGACTGGCTCAATTTCAAATTATTGACTATAAATTTTTCTAAAACAAAATACTTAACCTTTTCAGTGAATAACAAAAACTTACCCAGTCTTCAACCCCTTGAAATCAGAGGTGAAAACAGCATCGTGAAAATCACACAAGCTACAGAAATAGAATATCTCGGTGTGATGATAGACAATCATTTGAAATGGAACGTACACATTAGGAAATTAGTGCAAAAAATTAGAAGCCTATTGTCTAAATTCAAATATTTAAGGAACATTCTTGAAGAAAAACATCTCTTAACGCTGTACTGCGCATTAGTGGAATCCCAACTGAGATATGGCATAATAGCTTGGGGAGGGGCATATAATAACATTACAAAGAATGTTGAAATAATTCAAAAATGGATTTTGAAAATAATATTCAGAAAACCAATTACCTACTCATCAGATGACCTTTACAAGCTTGGCAATATATTAGATGTAAAACAAATATTTCATTTAACACTTGCTGTTGACCGGAAAAAAATCGGAACAAAATATTTCTAGATTATTCCTACTCCACAAGGTCAAAAAAATTTAATATTTCAGTTTCACATGTGACTAAAACTATATCCCAGAGATCTAGCATGTTTCTTGGGCCAAAGATATACAACGATCTACCAAATGAACTGAAACAACTAAACTCATTATCTCTGTTCAAGAAGAAGCTGAAATTATGGCTGATTTCAAAATCAAGAATTTCAACACATCGACTAGTCGATATAAAAAATACATACTATGATTGATATTAAGTTGAGGCTATTTAAAATAATTTCTTTCACACACTCTTTCTGTCAGATTTTTCTGTGGAAATCTGAAGCATGCTATTATCATATCAACACAAGTTATACTTTCCTGATTTTGATGATCGCGCTTGCCCCATATTTCATGATTAATTTATGACGTAAATATAACGTCTAAAAAGATTTTTTTGTACTAATTATCCTTATTTCACAGCAACTTATAGTTACAATTCATATATTCTGTGAATACTGAATATATGATGTCCTGAATAGTAATTTTATTTTTATGAAATTTTTGGTATTATTATATAGTATTATTTCCTTGAAAAAAAAATTATATTGTTTACATTTTTCTTAAGCCATTTTTGTTCCAACTTCCGTCTACTGCTCCTTTTATAATTAAGCTATATCCGAAACTCTCAAGCTAGTTGAAAACACATTCTTTTGGTTAACCTATAATCTCATTTTTACCCTTGTTTTCATTTCCATTAATTTGACTGTATTACATTTGATTAGTCAACTTTACACCAGAATAATATGTCACCACACACAAGCTGATAATATCAGCTTCGGTGGATTTTTGTTTATTCTAAACCTCATATTACTAAGTTTTTTTTATTAGACATTTGATTTTGTAAAAATAGAAGGTCTGTATTTTTTTTTCGCTATTTATGAATAAACATTATTATTATTATTACTTTTTTTTGAAGTATAACACAATCTTCAACGTTTCGAATTTTTTCAATCGTCTGCGTCTGCGAGAAGAAGTCCTCCAGAGAAATGTCAGCATATCACTGATAGATGAAACAAAAAGCGAAGGCTTTAAATTTGATCTCCGTAGTACAGTTCAAAAATTTACCTTACGTATTTCAATACCTTACTTTTTTGTGCGACTTGTCTCGTGGAACACGTAATTCGTTTTGTAAAGTGTTACCTGAAAATTTCAGAGTACAAGATTTTGTAAATTATTAATTACGTTTTGTTCCTCAATAACTTTTGTAGTTGTCAGGTTATTTGTTGAGTTGGACATATTTCACGTAAGTGATTATATTCGCTCCAAACGAAATGTTGCAATTCTTCCCACTCCTCTGAAATTTACAACTACTCCAAAATCCCTCATCAACCCACCCTTCACTAGCGGACATCGCCCAGAGGGCGACTTACCGTTGTTTTAGAAACAATCAACCTCGAAGAGGTCGAAAACCAAGTAGACCTTTCTGGCCACGTCTTGCAATAGATAAATACCTCCGTGCATGGTCCTAGAGGGGGAGAAATTAATCAAAGTGTATAGTTCCACTGGCACTAACATTTATCCACGATAATTAGCCATACATCATCCCTGTAATGTTGCGAAGACGACGACGGTGGAGTGCGTGTTCAGAAGGGATAGTGGAAGGGCACAGAATCGTGAAGGAAAATTGGACTCAAAGCTGGGAAACGTTTTTATTATTGAAGGTTTGGTAGGTGGAATTGTAACTACTGATTTCCAGGCTGTTTTAGAAGAGAGTGGTCGCTTAAATTATATTGTTGGAAGATTATTATCGAAATAAGCGCCATTTGAATCTGTAATGTGAGGGTTTGGCTCGGTTGCAGAAAGTTATAATGAATTACCCCAGTTGCTGACAACCATACAGTAACCATGGTGTTTTTGGTGAGATTCCACCTTTGAGGGGGGCCTGGGTGGCTTATCGGTGTCCAACTACTGTCCTGAATGCCTCCTGTTGTCGTAAAGATTCCACATTTCATTGAACCATCAAACTATGTATGTGAGCTGAGGCTTAGTTCTTCCGCCATCCCATGCATCGTTTGTGATGGGCCAGCTTCCACCAGGGTCCCCAAATCCAGGGTCTCGGATAGGTCAGTCACTTCTGGACTCATTTTCGAGGCTGAAATTTTCAGTTTAGGTCTGTTTCGATAGCGCTTCAGTTCATCAAAGAGGCAAAAATTTAAAATTTTGTAAAAAATTACAGAAAATATATGGTGACTGAAAGCCTCTTCTGTGGATTTTGATATCACTAAAAGTGAAGCAAGTAGTCTATGGTTACTCGAAGATTTTTTCTCCTCCCTGCATAAATTGAAAAACCTACCTTATACTTGTGTGGTTTCGACTTTGAAGCCATTTTCTAGAATCTATGACTACGCTGAGGTCTCAATCTGCTTACATCTCAGGTAGTGACACGCTGTAAGGATTTTGTGACTTTACGCCGGTGTCTCAACCTGCTCTGCAAAGCTCCTAGTCTACTCCCAAGTGTCGACTGTGGCTCCACAGGCTCTGGTCTGATATTTATGCTCCTGGACGAATGGAAGGGCGAGCCAGTAGTGGAAGCGGGGGTGGAGCTGGTGGAGAACAGATGTGCAATGTTGTGAGATCTACTTCGTGGCGGTGATTATCTCCATCAATGAGGTAATCTTTGTGATCATCCTGTTTATTGAGGCCGTAGAGACGTTTCTCAATTTCAATATATTTGCTGGATATGCTGGCCTGGAGAATGTTATTGGTGGCAATAGATTTGATGTTTCATGAAGAGGTTTGGAGATGAATAAGGGTGGATCTTATTAACGAATAGCAAGCTCGTGTTCATAGGCTCTGTTGAAGACTCTAATCCTAATCTGGTCGATGTAGGTTCTGCATCAGGTGAAACATGGTAATCCCCTATGCCCCATTGGGTATCGCGTCCTCACGTGTTCGTTGAAAGATGGACATTTGATTGTTAGCTGTGGATACTGTCCCCATATTGTACCTTTTTAGAATTTGGCTCACCCTGACGATATGGGTTTTCTAACTCATACCAGAGACCAGCTGGTTGGCCTGGAGAGTAGGCAGATTGAGATTCCGGCGTTATGAAACCCTTGCAGCTTGTCACTACCTTAGGAGTAAGCAAATTGAGACCTCAATGTGGTCATAGCTCCTTGAAAATAGCTTCGTAGTCGATGCCAGACGCGTTTCAACCCGGACTTCAAATGATGCAGTAACAGCATTCCATATAATGTGTAAATGAATTTGTTCGTCTCTCAGTCAAATCTAGTAGTCCCTGCGAGTGTGCGGTGCCCATCTTTGAGGTAGCAAAGGGCTGCGCATTCGGTGCCCCATGTCATCGTTGACGGTAGCGGCAGTGAACTCAACCACCTCCGTCGCTATCTAGATTATTGATGTAAGGGACATCAGCTGTTTCGTAGAGGGGAGCGTACTTGCGCTGCGGCAGGATATTCGTAATTTGTGATGTGTACACGAATATTCCGGGAAATATGATCAGAAGGACGAGATTTCATCTGATGCTTTGATTGGTATCTACAGTTGCAGGAAATGGTACTTGAAAAGGGCTTCAATATTGAAAGATGGAAGTGTTCAGGAAAACTTCATAAAATCAAGGTTCCATGTTTGTTCAACCAATCTTTTTTAGTTTCTTCTATTCGATTTTTTTATGAGTAATCAAACTCATTACATCAGTGGAGACCTCAATAATGGATCAGTATTTGCTCTATCCTATGGTATAAAATCAATTTTCTGTTCACAAGAGTAATTCAATTAGGAATTCATTAAAATTGTATCAACCACTGGTCAAGAAAATCAAGATATCAATTATTCATTCAACTTGTATATTTATGAAAGATGATAATAATGACATCTGGTCGTCTGTTCAACAGCTTGACTGTTACTGATAGTGGAGAGGATATTGATTCAAATGAGATTCTTTTTACATTTTGGAGAGGAATCTCTTCTGAAAATTGAAAACAAACACTTTTCTCAATCACCATGAATGCAATGAATTTTCAGAAAATACTAGCGAAAACATTTTAGAAGTTTTTCGTTTTTTATCGACCTTTTTGAGTATTTTCACTTCACACAATCTGGAAAAGAATATAATTGCAATGGAGGACTTTATACAAATGAAAATTCCCACAAAAAGTCGATGAAAAAACACTCTGATTTCATACATAAAAAACTCTCGTTCAATATTTTTGGTTTCGGAGTAATTTCAAGTGAACACAAGTCGATTCTGTTTTTTTATTGTCATCGGACTATTCCCTCCACACATTTAAAAACTATCAGTCTGATGTGGAGGTTATTGATGATAAGTTTCATCTGTTTTGAGACTCATTTTTCAAAACAATACTTATATTTTCCCCTTTCAATTTCAAAACAGGAATTCGAAATCTCGTATCTAGCTGAATTTTTTTTTGGAATATCTAATGATATATATTGCCAACTGAACAAAACCACAAAGTTGAAGCAGATTACTTATTAGAAAACAAACCTGCATTTCACTAGTTCAATTTCAAGATTTCCAATGTAAGCTGCTCTTACTATGTAGTTATCTAAAATGACCTCTAGCATTTTGGCGCTGGTGACTTCTGATCTATAAAATCTGAATGGAATACCAACTTTTCACTTTTTCTCCACTCAATTTGAGTTTCACTTTGAATTAGAGAGCAGGTTATTGTTCTGCAAAGTTGTACTTCAGAAAGAATTGTGAAATTTTTTCATTTCCCAATATCAGAATTGTATCATCAGTTTCTGGATGTATTCAATGAAATTCATATGGAAGATTGAGTCATTAACAGAAAGTAGAGATAAAAGCGGACCTAAGATTGAGCCTCGGGGAATCCCGTGATTACCCGTGATATGAGAGTGATTTCTAGAGCGATTCCTTCCATTTCCATTTGTCCCAGAAGAATAGGATGAGAAACATAGTCGAAAACTTTTTGTATACACAGTATACAAAATATCGAGAACAATTTCTAGAAAACTTCTCCATTTCTTCCCAACTAATAAAGGTTTATAACCCAATCATTATATCTGTTCCAATCCTGACATCACAATGTTAGAATAGGATGCGAAGGTATTAGACAAGTGGTATATTTTTCCGGAAAACCCCTCTAACAATTTCTCGCCACTATTCACGTTTGAGGAAATTATTTTTCTAGGTTTTCTTTCATTTCCAGATAGAGAACATCACAAAATAACTTCCTGGAAACGATCTCTCGTTTCGACTGACTTGTAACTTCTAGGGAGGATGCAATTTCCTCGGTAAGTGGAAACAGCCAACAGGGTGCCAGGGCGTCTACACTGAGAAAAATGTTGGTATTTATGTTATTCCCAACTAATGAAGGTTCATTACCCAATCATTATATTTGTTTCAATCCTGATACTACAATGTTAGATTAGGATGTGAAAGTATTAGACAAGTGGCATAATTTTCCGGGAGATCCTTCTAACGATTTCTCGCCACCATTTTCATACGTGGAAATTATTTTTCTAGGTTGTTATTTCCAGATAGAGAACATCACAAAATAACTTCCTGGAAACGACCTCTCGTTTCAACTGACTTGTTTGTAACTTCTAGGCAGAATGCAATTTCCTCGGTAAGTGGAAACAGCCAACAGGGTGGCAGAGCATCTACACTGAGAAAAATGTTGATACATATGTAAAATTTGATAAAATAGCATGAGTTTTATTTGTAAAAGTATTTTTTAACAGTTTTTTCAGTTTAATCTCCTTCTTGAAGACGATCACTTGATGGTCAAAACACGTGTCGAGGTGTTGAAAATAATGATTTGGTGTTGAGAAAAAACTCCAGTAATATCAATTGTAGAAATATTGGTGGGTCGTTTATGGCGGTTTGAAGTCATACCACCGATATTTGTTCGATCGTGACTGATACTTGAAATGAAATGTGAAATAATTCATACCATGGCTTTCGTTCATTTCTACTGAAATATAATATTTATTATTCACGGCGCCTTCGATTGTGAATCTATAACCTACAATTATATTATAACATATATCCAAACAAATTACCTAACTTCAATATGAAAAAGTTATTTTTTGCTATTTTTTTGTGCCTAAATAATATATACAAGTATTTCAACAATGAGTTACAGTCACAAGTATTACATCACTTCAGACTATGCCACCATTAAATTTCGACTGTAACAGAACGTACAAGATGTTCATCTCAAGACTGGCATTGTCAATAAATAAGCGAATCATTTTTTCTCAAATACCTGATATGCAACCAATTTTAAAAGTGAAAAAGGCAAATTATTGCAGATAATTTTATTTCTTTCCTTATTCATATCCAAACTAACAAATTCAAGAAAGAAAATAGTGTTTAAAAGATACATCGATACACATAGGAATATAGGTTATGTGTCTAACCCCATTTGAGACTTGAGGATGAGGAAGTGGAAGTGAAGAGGTTGAATATTTGCTCAAAACTTTCCTCTCACTATGGAAATTGATAGGTCTGGTCGACTTATGCATTGATCTCCAACTGTCAGCTTCTCTTTCTTCATATTGACCATCGCTGTACGTGTTGAAATTAATGGAAATTTTGCTACTGTTCCACCCATTCTAATTCCGCAATACTTCAATCTGTAAACATCTCGACAACCGGAAGTCATCTACAGCGATCGTCGTGTAGAATTCCAAACAAAATATATCAATTACTTTTCCGAGACGTCATTTGAAGTTGAGAAAGAAAGAAGGAGAGGCAGAGACTCCAGGATTCGTTAGTAATGGCCACAGAGAAACACGAGACAAATATGTTTTCTGGCCAATTTGTATCTTTCTTATCCAGCCCCCATTCATGCTCCGGCACTTTGATGTATTATTATGCCGGCAAGGTTATTTTGAATCATTATCTATGGCTTTTTTGCAGAACGATGTTTTCAAAAGTCTACGACTCACACGTGTAGGATCGAGTGGGTGGATAAAGGATGATTGAATAGACATTCTTTCGAGGAGATGAAAACAGAAATAACTCAAGCATCAAAATTGTCATCTATACATAGTCGTATTATTGCTGACTAGTGACTATTTATAAGGATGTAAATGAATAATTTATTCATCAAAATATATGACAAACATGAATACATATAAAAACAGGGGTATTTTATCAGTATATCAATAATGAGTACCAACAAAAGGTGAAACCTAGAAAGTGGGGAGTTAACAAACATATTTGAGATTTGTTGGTTAGAAACAGCTATGCCTAAATAATTTGATTTTTCCAATAACAACGTAAAATTCTTAAAAGTAACCACCCATGAAGGATTTCTCTTGAGTATGGGATGGTGAATTCTGAACAAAATTTTGAGCAGGTCATAAACCCTCCAGAACAGCATGAATCTTAAGTTCTTCACAATGAATGGCATTCAAACAATATTTGTCCGTGCTAGAAATCACACGGTAAAAAGTAAGACCTCATTAATCCTTAGCTCGCACAAGTTTCGACTTCTGAAGGTTGTCGTTCGTAGGGGTGCGATAGCTGGTTAACGGAAAAACAGATTTATTTTCAAACTTTTTTTTTCAAACAGGTATATAGGAGAGGTAGGTATGTAAAAAATATTATATTTTGAGAAAGGAGAATTTATGGCTTTCTACTTTTCCATCATCATACAAGAATTGTAAAACACTTTCATAGGAAAGAAGATTTAGTTCGAAATAATGTTTTCGCAAAGAAGCGTAGATCTAGCATAGAAGTTACTTTTTCCATCATTTCAATTTCCGTATCAGAGCTAGAATCATAAATATACATGAAACCAAAAATAAATATATATCCATGATATTTGAATCACTACCAAAGTGGGTGGAAATATCATTAAACCATCCATCCACAATACCACATTTTCCATTTGCATCCCTGTCACCGTTTGAAAATTAATGGAATCATAATTGAAGCTAATTCCAACAATTCATTTTCGCAATCATGCATACAATTTTTTTGATGAATATTTCATCAGTTGATACGTGTAGGAGATATTCACCTGTTTGCCCTGATCGATTGAATTCGCATATTGCTAATAATAATATTGACGTTGCTTCCATGTTGATTACAAATAGGTGGGGTCCATCCATGAAATTGCATTCCCTTTATATGAGGCAACGTTCTAACTGTTACGTTGTCATTATATACAGAGCGTTTCAGAGGTATAGTTGCGGATTTGTTCAGATCTTGTATCTCAACAACAGAATTCAGTAGGTGCAGATAGAAAATGAAATTAGTAAACCACGAAAGGTAATGAGGGAAGTGCCTCAGGAAACTGTTTCAGGTTCCGTATTGTTTTTAATCTACATCAATGGTTTGTATTCTGTTGGAATGTAATGAAGTTCATCTCCATTTGCAGATGATACGATCATTCTTCATACTGGCGAAACCTTGGATGAGGTAAAGAATAAAACAGAGGAGAGTCTAGTGAAAATAAAAAACTGGCTAAGTGAAATGGATTTACCACTGAATCTGGAGAAAACTTGATTATTAACTTTATCCTGCAGTGAATCCAACTTGTCAAAAATTGAACACCTCATCCTAAACGATCAATTGAATTCATTTGATCCAAAACGAAATTTCTGAAACATATCTAGGGGTTCAAATTAATAGACACCTCAGATGGGATGCTCATATCAATGAAGAGTCAAAACGATTGAGGACAATGCTATTACATTCAAACATCTGAAAAATATTCTTAGTGTGAATGATGCATTGGTGAAATTCCACATCCAATATGGTTTATCGGCTTGGGGTAGTGTGTAAAGCTGACATAATGAACCCCTAAAACCCCTCAATGATACTATTCATTAATTATGATTTTCTCCAATATCAAAAGTGAATGAAAATAGAACAGGTGAAAAAAATTTCACTTTTTATTGAAATTGTTGTATTACCGAGTTTATATATATATATATATATATATATATATATATATATATATATATATATATATATATATATATATATATATATATATATATATATATATATATATATATATATATATTATATATATATATATATATATATATATATATATATATATATATATATATATATATATATATATATATATATATATATATATATCCGTATATATTCGCTTCCAAAACGAATCATGTCAAATAATGCATTCTCGGCGATGAATGTTTTCCTGAACTATTGAATGCTTTATTTTTTCAATAGGTTTCTGTATACCACAATTTGTCATTCGCTTGTTCTCGAAGATACTGTGGAAGAATTGGCAGAGTCATTAGATGTTTTTGTTGTAGAATTTCTCTTTTTTTGCTTTATATATTGGAGAATAACGAATCAATTATTATTAGATCATCATTATTATGAATTCGATTAGGCATTCCCATAACGAGAGTTCACTTCAAGGGTATCGTTAATTAATTTCCTTTAATAACTTCTGATGAGTATATGCGAGCGCTTTCGATAGCAGACTGTGCTATCATCTTCATGGCTCTACTCAAACTGATCGATTTATCTTCTTGTTTGTTTTTTATACGCTTAGAACGCCCTAGGGAAGGGATTGGTCCTCTCCTTCCATCCGGATTTTTTTAAATTTGTCTGTATTTGGGTTACCTCAGGTGAAAGAAAACGAAGAAGACAAAAACCTAAACGGAGTGTAGAGCATACCATGCTCGGACTGCAACGAATTTTATGTCGGCCAAACCAAGAAAAAACTGATCCAGAGGTACGACGAGCACAAAAAGTCATACATGAACCCAATACGCCATACAAAACAAACATAACTTTCCCCCACCATAAAAAATCAAACTCATAAAAACAAGTTGATGAAGGAAATAGTATGGACGACTGGGAAAATCTAAACATCCATAGAGTCAAAAGTCATAATTCACATGTCGAGGAACAAATACAAATCAATTCTCAACAAGACCTAACATTCAATATACTCCGAAAAACTATACACATTCTCAGAAACAACAAACTTAGAGAAACGCGCCAACATGAAGGATATTACCTGATGTAACCAAAATACAGGAAAATTTAAAGAGACATCCGGATGAAAAGAGAGGACAAATACCCGCACAAAGGCGTTCTAACCGTATAAAAGAACAAACAAGAAGATAAAACGTTTAGTTTGAATATAGCTATAAAGATGATAGCACAGTCTGCTATCGAAAGCGCTCGCATATCATAAGTAGAAATTATTAAGGCTTCATATCCTTTTTGTGAACAAATATTGATATTAAAATTTGAACATTTATTGCATCCTTAATTTCATTGTGTATATACACATTTCAATTTTCATTACAATTATGGTGTTCGTTTCGGATGTTATTATTGCTTTAATTTCTTTTTCTGCTCATTAAAACACATATAATGTGTGTAGATATGTTTCAGATAATCATAAAAGGTTGTCTTATTCGAAGTTTAAAAAATATGAATAGGTACCTAGAAATTAAAAAAAAAACTCTAAAAACGCTACGGTACATAGGGAGACGTGGAAGTTGCTATTGTGTTTTTATTTAACTGAGTTAGCTAATTTCCAGGGCCGTAATTTAAAAGGGAATAATTCACCCAATAGTAGTAAAATATTACCGGAACATCTCGAAATATGAGATGAAATTCAATTTTTCAGTATGAAGTGAACGTCTACGATCCAAAAACTACAACAGAAATACAGGTCCTTATTAAAAAATTCAAAGATGGGGGTGGCCCAAGTCAGATGACACCCTGTATGAAAGATTCATGGACATATTCTTATAGCCCACATCAAGTACCAACAACAAAATGTGGTATATGATAAGATTTTCAATATGTCTGCGAATAAAGAAGATATTGGCAAAAATATAATTTGGGATTTTTTGGTTTTTCCTGTATATGTCCAGAACCAAAAGAGCCACAATTCAACCGACACTCTATCTCTTATCGTTTACGAGATCCCCATGTACAGAAACGAATTCGAATAGCCCGGTATATATATATATATATATATGTATATATATATATATATATATATATATATATATATATATATATATATATATATATATATATATATATATATATATATATATATATATATACTAGCCGTACTGGATAATACCTAAAGTGCATTCTGAATAAGCTTGCATTTCCCGAAAAGTACAAATCCCCCAGGAAACTTCATTCTCTGCAGGATTATATCATTTCCAGAATCCGTGGAGTCCATCATAACATTTTTACGACTTCGCATCACCATTTCATATTCATGTTGAATTCGAAAAAAATCTCTTCCTGCACTATCTGAATTTTATGTTCATTTCATATTCCACACATTGGAGTGGGCGATCATCTCTCGTTTTACGACCGATAAAAATGGCTGCCGGATTATTTATTCAATGTAGTGGCCGTAAGTCATTTCGTGGCCATCTTCGATCTACCATACATTTTCCCAATCACGAATGCGGTCCAAAGTGAGCCGGAATATGATAAAGGCGATCGTTAAGATGTAAACCACGATATGGATATAAGAGCACTAAAATGCGGAAAACTGTAAAATTGTCTATGGGAAATGCTGCTGATATCGCTCAGATTGCACCTAGCTGAAGTTATGAACTCATGATATAGTACGGAGCTTGCCACGGATTTCTTGGATTAAATACCACTCCATGCTGGATTATTATACTATATACTGGAGCAATGAATCAATTGGATCAACTTGAGAGAACTTGACGAACTGTAGCTTACATGTATATCTTCATGTGAACTCACAAGCTCCATGTACTGTCGAATATTAGTAAATAAAGTTTCGTAACTTCGGTACAAAACTTCAGAGAGTATTCGTTAGGTTATTTTGAAAAAAAGTTCCTATGAACATACGTCCGGAGTTGCTTCGTTTTTGAGATACAGGTCGTTGAAGTTTGAAAGAAAAATGGTATTTATAAAATATTATAAGTATCCTCACACCGATTCAATAATAATAATGATCCATAACGCTTCACCATAACATCTGGTCAAGCCAGAGTTCGAACAAGGTGGGTCATTTTCAGAATGGGTGTATTTCAAGGTGATTATCTCAGTCCCCGTCTCTTCTGCATCTCACTATAGCCATCATCCGTTGCGCTCAGAGATACTCGAGGGTATAACTGTGGCAGCCCCGGAAACCGGAGGCATAAGGTCACTCATTCGTTTCATGTGGATGATCTTAAACTTTAAGCCTCTAGAGAGAAGGGTCTCAATCAGTCTTCGTGGGTGGAGAAAAAATACACGCATACTATCGGTATAAAATTCTGTATAGATAAATGTGCAATGGTCTATCTCAAAAGAGGACGAAGCGAGGACTACGGAGAGGATGTGCAGCTCGTAGATGGAATCATCCTACACCATTTGGATGCCGGAGAGACGAATACTCACCTCGGGGTGGAACAACGGCACTTACAAGAGGTAACAACAGTGAAGAACTCTCTCCGCGGCAAGTATCATCACAAACTTCGACAGATCTGGTCATCGGAAGTGTCGTGGAAGTTGCTGCAACAAATAAGTTTGCCGTGCCAATCTTACTCTACTCGTTTGGAGTAGTGAAGTAGACTCTGGAGGAGCTGTATCAACTCGACGTAAACACCCGCAAAATTATGCAGCTCTATAGGAGTTTGCATCCCAAATCGTCCATTCCACGGTTGCACTTCCCCCGACAACAGAGAAGTCGTGGACTTTTGAGTTTGGAGTATCTACAAGGCAAAATTTTACTGAATATAGCGTGTAAAGTCGTCAGGAGTACAGATCCCCTTCTCCGTGGTTCGTGACCATGAGAGAGCAGAAATTGGAGCATTTCTCTTTAGGGCAGCTGCCCGAGCAGCTGATGAACTCGGTTTGGTTTTCGACGCTGAACAAGATGACCACAACTCTGTCACCGAGTTGAAACCCGTTCAGCAAAAAACTCATATAAAAGCCGCAGAGATCACCCTACTTCTGCATAAACACAAGGATAAGCCAATGCATGGGGTTTTCTTCAATAACATTGGAGACCTTGGCTTATCAAAGCGCCTGACGTTCGCTTTTCTCAGGTCGAGTGGGCTGATGTCGTAAACAGAGGGGTTCATCATGGCTTGCCAGGATGGAGTCTTCAACACCTTAGTCTACCGCAGTCGCGTGATGGGTATAGAGGTTCCTGACACAAGATGCAGGGCCTGCCGCGAGGCGCCCTAGACCCTCCTGTACTTGCTATTACCATGCCCAGCATATGCGGTCTCGGCCTATATCCATCGACATAACACAGCCCTAAGAAAACTATATTACCATCTACGGCACCCATATGGTATTGACGAGACACGCTCCGGGGGATATTGAATTCGTTGTGGGGAACGAGAAGTGCCGAATTAATTGGAACTATTTGTTTCCCATCCTCAGGCTCAAACAAGCTAATGAGCCCGACTGTAGTCCTTCTCGGCCACCAGAGCAAGATGATATTTGTCGTGGAGTTTTCAGCTCCTGGCGAGACGAATATCGTCAGAAAAGAGAAAAAAAACGGATAAAATATCGAGATTTTCTCTTCGAACTCCGCAGACTCTATCCAGACCACTCTGTCATTATGGTCGTTCTGATTGTTGGAGTCCTTGGTGGAATGATGTCTTCTCTACTCTCGAATCTCAAAATCATACCGGCTTGCCGCACTAAGGCAGAAATCTTAGCCGCACAGATACAGAAGGCTGTCATTTTTGGCTCACTGCGTTTGCTCAGGGTACATGATTCTTGGACCCAATAATCACTTATCCCACGGTGTGAGGAGTGGTCGTTGATTGATAATGCTGGCGCGCCCTCCTGAATGTATCGGGGCTTCAGGGGATAGGGCCTGACCAGCGCACACTACGGTGATAATAAATGGTCTTTATCATATGGAAATATGGACCAATGATGCTGCCGGCTCAGTATCCACATCAAACAGTGACTTTTTCGGGATGAATTGGACGCTCTTGGATCTCATGTGGATTGGTATCACCCCAAATTTGACAATTTTGTTTGTTCACGAACCTATTCATCCAGAAATGGGCCTCATCGCTGAAGATGATTTTTCGATGTCATCAACTAGTCTAGAGCCCAATCAGCTAACACACGTCGTTGAATTGATATGTTTTCAGGATGACTTTTACTCTCTGGAACGCACTGTATATGTTTCTTCGCGGCTTTTGCAACGTCACTTCATTCAACGAAGGAACACGAACCCAGAATACCAATAAAAATCCCATGAGTTTTTAAACACGCAATTCAGAAAATGAATTTACAACGGCAAACAACCGCTTCACGAGCACGCGCAAAATAATCCTCGGAACCTTTTTTATTTCTCTCGAAGGACAATGTGTTTTCATTTTATCATCCTTGAAGGACTCCGAGAGCACCTGCTCGCCAAAACTGCCGGAAAAAGTGAGCATCATAAACAGCGATATCAATAAAAAAGACATGCCTATTCATGAATTTTTCAGCGTTTTTCCTCTTTCCGATGCACTGAGTTTCCGCAGTAACAGTTTTACGACGGCCGCAACATCATTTCTCGCAGGAGTTTTGCATCTGTGTCAACACCTACATACGTAACTCACCCATAATTCGGATATACTAGGTGAGACTTGACACAGTGGCGTAGGATGGCAAAATTTTCATCTGTATTTTTTTTTATCATGAAAGAAAGTTGCCTCACCACGAAGGGTTATTAGCAACAACGGTACAATACAAGATTAATATTTAATTACACTCACATTATTCAGTATATTAACAAGTCCCCAAGCAACGTCTATAATTTGTCCGTTAAGTTGAGTTCGTTAAAAATGATAATAAATTTTTTATATCACATCTCTCTCAATATAGATTTAAGGTCAAGTTCCAAATTAAATCTCTGGCGAAGATTGGCATACTTTGGACACTCGATTAATAAATGTTTCACACTCACAGGCACTACGCATAATTCACATATTTTCTCTGGTTCTCTTTTGAGGATGTGTTCGTGAGTGTACCGTGTATGACCTAAACGAAGTCTAGTTAGAATCACCTGGTGCCGTCTATTTGGAGGGTAGATATTCCAAGGTTTAACCGAATGTTTCACTTCGAGTAATTTGGAGCAGTTTTGTTGCCACTGCATTTGCCAGTATTCTTGGATGAGGAACTTTATTTGGCTGTTTATATCCCTATACCATACTTTTTGTTCATTGATATCTGACAATGTATTCATTGCTTCTCTAGCTATTCTATCTGCTTCTTCATTGCCTGGGATACCGACATGTGATGGAGCCCATATAATTTTTATTTCACTGTTAAAGTGAGATGTGTGGAGATATATCTGCTCTTTTATACGAATAATGGTTGGCTGCAAACTCTGTATTGCCCCCAGCGAGTCAGTGATTATCAGAGATTTTTTGGTTCCGAGTCTTGTTATATATCTTATAGCTTGCAAAATGCCAAATAACTCCGCGCTGTAGATACTGAAACTTGATGGCAGCAGAAATGCTTGTGATGCGTTATCTGTTATGAAAGCTGCCGTTACTTTGACATCTGATTTTGACGCATCCGTGTAAATTTTTTTATGTTCAGGAAAGTTGGATATCAGTGAAAGGAAGTTTCGAACTATCGTAATGGATGGTGTTTCGGTCTTGTTGAAACGGGTAAGGGAGAAATCGACCGTAAGTTTTGGGATCACCCAGGGGGGAATATCTGAGAAACTGGTTTCTGCTACATTATTGAATTGAATCCGATTTGTAAGGGGATACCGATTCAATCTTTCATAAAATGGAAGATAAATTCTCCTTCTATTCGCGAATAGGTTTTGGAGTCTCTTGGAGAATGTGTACTTGCGCGATGGATGGTGTGTATTGGCTGCAATTTTTGATGCGTATGAGAGACTCAAATATTGTCGTCTGTTATAGAGTGATGGCTCTCCCGACTCGCAGTATAAACTGGCTACTGATGTGGTACGTAGTGCACCGAGAACACTTCTGAGTGCGGTGTTATGAACTGAATCCAAGAGCTTGAGTAATTTGTTACCAACTGAAGCAAATACCAATGAACCATAGTCTAATTTTGATCTTATTATTGCTCTATACACAATGGGCAACGTTTTGTTGTCTGATCCCCAACGCTGATTTGATAATACTTTCATTAAATTCAGGCTGTTCCGACATGATGATACGAGTTTATTTATGTGAGGGTCCCAACTGGCTTTTCATCCAGGATCATTCCGAGATATTGTACTTTCTCCGTGACTTCGATGTTGGTTCCTTTTAATTTGAGAGCGGGTTTGACGATTTTCGATTTTTTAGTGAATAAAATGCATTTGGTCTTGTTGACATTCAGCTGAAAACCTGTATTTGCTAACCAATTTTTGATACTGTTAATGGCAACTTGGAGGTTATTTTGCACAATGTTCATGCTTTTACCCTTATGAATTGATTCCCAGTTTATTCAATACCTGCATGATGGAGTCAACAATAATTGGAACAGACATGCTGTTCCACAAGATTACATCCCTGAAACCATAACAACTGATTCAAGTAGATTCAGAGGCTCATAATGTTGGTACAGAAGAGGTTTACATCTGGCAATAATATAATAATGCTGTGTTCAATGCCATTCAGGTACTTTTCGCAAAAATCCTACTTACATGATTGATTATAGATACCGTATATCAATTCACGAACATCACTTGGATAAAAGCATCATTGATCACCTCTCAAAGAATACTCTCGCCATAATCCATTCGCGAAACCTCTTCTCGAAATCAAATTTTTAAAATTTCAATCCATCTTCGACATTCATATTCGAATCAAAGCTTGCCATTCAAAACAAATGAAAAAGAAGTCGGCTCAAGAGAGCACCGACGGCTTTTATGGACGGATTAATCAAATCGAAGTCTCGCTATAGGCTCGTCTGTCACATGATGGAGTGCATGCGAGAGGAAGATACAGATACTCTTCAGGGAGTAGATGTAATCGCATACTCGTTGATGGAAGATGGAACTCATCAGCAGAGTGTACGCTAGGCGGTGTTGCCGGGTGTCCAAAAGTTATGGGGAAATTCACGAATTCTCCATCGAATCTTGTTTCAATGTTATTGAAATTAACCAATGATGCAAGTCCCTATGGGTTGGGTTGTGTTCTTTCTCATGTCATGAATGGACAGGAACACCCAATCGCATATGCCTCGCGATCACTTTCGTCGGCTGAAAAAAATTACCCTCAAGTGGGAAGGGAAGGGTTATCAATAATATTCGCATTGTGAAAATGTAACTAATTTTTATATGGTAGTGATAATAAACCAATATTTGCGATTTTCAACCCGAAAAACGGTATTCCACAGTATTAAGCCTATCGATTGAGACGATGGGCTGTAACCGTTTTGACACTGTTGACCATTCAAAGTGCTTATTTGAGAGTTACTTATGTAACAGGAAACAATGCGTCAGTATCAATAAAGCTATGAGCAGTTATCAAATGATCACATATAGAGTGCCCCAAAGTACTGTTTTGGGGCCATCTCTCTTCAATCTTTATATCAATGATCTTTTCGAACAAGATACGTGTGGGGAAGTTGTGAGTTTCGCGGACGCCACTGCCGTTTTCTACGAAGGAACTGACTGGCGTTGACTGACTTCAACGATAAAATACTGACAATCAATTATAAAAAAACTCACTTTGTGCCGTTTACATCCTACTCTACAAATTTACCACCATATAAAGAACTGGAAATACAACATGACGACGGAACCCTTCTGAAAATAGAGTCCGTCGATAAGCTCAAATACCTAGGCATATATATAGATTCTCATTTGAATTGGGAATATCAAATCAATTATGTAATTGAAAGGTTGCGATTCATGGTCTATACATTCAAAAACATATCTAACAGCATTAATATAAAATATCTAAAAATACTGTACCATACTTTCGTCGAAAGTCATCTTTCCTATGGAATCATTGTATGGGGAGAAGCCTTAAAAACACTTATCAATAATCTACAAACAATTCAAAAATGCATTCTCAAAATGATATATAAAAAACCGCGAGAATATCCGTCATGTAGCCTATATAGAGAAAAGACAATAATGAATGTAAGTCAGATATTTGTTTTTGCGATCCTCTTGAGGCAGTACAGACATAAATCGTCGTTGGTACCTCTTCAGCACCATTACAACACAAGGCATAAAACTAACGCTGTGATACCCAGAACTAAAAAAACGAAAGGGCAGAAATGTTATACTTTTTTGGGACCAAAACTCTTTAATGACCGCTCGAACTCAAAACGATCAACTCATACGAAATGTTCAAGAAAAGGGTCAGATCTTGGCTGTTCACTTTTCCGCCAGAAACACTAGAGAGCTTTATAGCTACAAGCAGAGTATGTTATAGACTTGCATAAGGTGTTGCTCATAATATAATCTGCAGATATAATTATTCTGATGTAATTATTGTAATGTGATATTAGTGCCAAAATTTTTCTTTAATCTGATATGAAATTCAATATTTTAGAAATGTGACATGACTTAAACTTTTATAATCTCATTCCACTTCAAATAGTTTAGTCTTTGGTTTGGATTTTAAATCTTCTAGTATTAACAATTTTTAGATTTGTATGTTTTTATAATTAAACAAAATTAGAGAATATTTGTACTTTAATGATGTTCACGTCTAATGTTCGGAAAAAGATTTCATGCCACGCGCCGAATCATTTCCTTGTGGTTTTTTCTGTTTTGTTCATTTCATGATTGGTAGAATTGAAATATGTAATGAAATAGTATGAATAAAACATTATTATTATTATTATCAAATTATAAATACAAAGTAGAATACGTTGAATCGGAAAAAAATAACGCGGATTTGGAATCCATAAATTCTTTATCAATACAGTCGAGAGCTTTTGACAGGTCGAAGAAAATTCCTGCCACGTGCTTCCTGTTGTCCATATTCCTAGATATGAAATCAACAAAAAGAGAAGTAGCAGATTCAGTTGACCTGTCTATACAAAAGCCATGTTGAGAATCAGATAAAATTTCATGACTTATTAAAAATTCAATTAGTCTATTGTACATTAGTCTTTCTAAAATTTTTTAAAAAATAGTGAGAAGACTAATTGTTCTATAATTATCCATTTCTGATCTACTACCACTTTTATGTATGGCGGTCACTTTACTCAATTTCAGCACATCTGGAAATTCACCGGTTTCAATAGACATATTGATCAGGTCAGTTAGGGATGGCACCACACTAAAGGAAACTAGTTTCAAAACATTGGGAAATACATTATCAGGTCCTGATTACGTTTTACTTTTGAGGTTGACTTGACCTCTTCGGTTGTGGCGGGTTCGATGAAAAAGGTATTTTGTTGCAACTGGCTTGGAGATTGAAGTAACTGATGAGGATTTATTTGTTGTTCATGAACTGAGTTTCTGAAATATGAGAACTTCCCAGTTTCTATTGTTGAACTCAAATTGCTGTTAAATAGTTTCTACAGGCAGGGAAATTAAACAATTCACTGCCTTCCTTCAGAGAGTCAAATATCCTATTACAATTTTGACTTCTGTCAGAGTGATTCATATAGGTATAATGTGATCAATAGGAAGAATCATCCGATATAATTTCCCGTGGTAGGTTCCAACGATAGTTCCAAATGAACTCATTAGAGTAAACCGCCGATACTGCGAAGCCAGCTGAGTTTGCAGCATCAAATTAATAGCTCGTTCTCCCCCGAGAGATCGACACAAACAATTCCGCCCGTGGATAAATTAGTAACGGGGTATTCACTCTTGGATATTTTATGGCGGATTAAGGACCACCCCGATACGCACCCGAATTTCCTTTACGATCGCATAAAACCGAATCGGTTAAACACCTCACAATAAAATTGTGCCGGCTCGACTTACGCCCCGATCATCAAGTTTGTTCCCGGAGACGAATAGGCCGATCAAATTGGGATTTACGAAGGCAGAATAACGTGGCTGCTGCTGGAATTTCATGCAGCGAGTAATCCTCATTATTGGCGCATAAATTCCGGATAAAATTGCCAGGTCGAGTGGGGGTGGAGAGGGAATCGAAAACTCTCGAAAATTCATCGATAGGTGCAATGTAGCGTGACCGTTCGAGAAACTACCTCGAATCGGTTGGTGTGCTAACAAACTTGGATATTGAAAAATACGACGGACTCGGAATTTTTCCGTGGATTATCTTTTTGGGTATGTTATATGATGGAATCGACCGATACTTGTTGAAAATTCATAACTAACGTATTCTAAAAACACTTTATTGAGAGATTTTCACTAGACAGTTTAACAAAAACGCTACACGTGTTTCGCCATTGGCTTTCTCGGGGGGTGTGCCTTGATAACTAATTCTACACATTCAATGATATATATATATATATATATAAAAATAAATAGATAAGTACTCTTTGATCATTCCCATATTGATTTCAATTTAAGAGCCACCGGTATACAGCTGTTTCAGCCTATTGGGCATCGTCAGTACCGGGCAGGCGGTCCTCGATTGAAGACAAAATGAGAAAAAACCAAGAAAGTACTTGATAAAAATAGCTGCGTATACGCAAGCGAAACATAAGTGGAAACCACCTATTGGTGTGACACCCAAGTCAACTTGCCAAGTTTTTATGTCAGTGTTGGTGGTTTGACCAATCAACCGACAACTGCGGTAGCAGAAATTTGGGAAGCTAACCTGAAATGCCATCGGAAAACGAATCCACATGTTTCTAGAAATGATATGAAATCTAGAAAGGTTAATGCAGTCAAGCTGCTGGAAAATAATTCCATGAAAATCAAAAAATAAATAGATAAGTACTCTTTGATCATTCCCATATTGATTTCAATTTAAGAGCCACCGGTATACAGCTGTTTCAGCCTATTGGGCATCGTCAGTACCGGGCAGGCGGTCCTCGATTGAAGACAAAATGAGAAAAAACCAAGAAAGTACTTGATAAAAATAGCTGCGTATACGCAAGCGAAACATAAGTGGAACCACCTATTGGTGTGACACCCAAGTCAACTTGCCAAGTTTTTATGTCAGTGTTGGTGGTTTGACATAAAAACTTGGCAAGTTGACTTGGGTGTCACACCAATAGGTGGTTCCACTTATGTTTCGCTTGCGTATACGCAGCTATTTTTATCAAGTACTTTCTTGGTTTTTTCTCATTTTGTCTTCAATCGAGGACCGCCTGCCCGGTACTGACGATGCCCAATAGGCTGAAACAGCTGTATACCGGTGGCTCTTAAATTGAAATCAATATGGGAATGATCAAAGAGTACTTATCTATTTATTTTTGATTTTCATGGAATTATTTTCCAGCAGCTTGACTGCATTAACCTTTCTAGATTTCATATCATTTCTAGAAACATGTGGATTCGTTTTCCGATGGCATTTCAGGTTAGCTTCCCAAATTTCTGCTACCGCAGTTGTCGGTTGATTGGTCAAACCACCAACACTGACATAAAAACTTGGCAAGTTGACTTGAGTGTCACACCAATAGGTGGTTCCACTTATGTTTCGCTTGCGTATACGCAGCTATTTTTATCAAGTACTTTCTTGGTTTTTTCTCATTTTGTCTTCAATCGAGGACCGCCTGCCCGGTACTGACGATGCCCAATAGGCTGAAACAGCTGTATACCGGTGGCTCTTAAATTGAAATCAATATGGGAATGATCAAAGAGTACTTATCTATTTATTTTTTGATTTTCATGGAATTATTTTCCAGCAGCTTGACTGCATTAACCTATTCTATATTTATTTATATATTTATATATATATATATATATATAGATATATAGGTAGATATATATACCTTATTCTACAATTTAAAGTACCTGAATTTCAAGTACCTGATTTTTCACCTAGTTTGTAATGAATCAAATCACCTGAGCTTTGTTCATTTTCCACATTTGAAAAAATGTTCAGTAACGGAGAGTTATTCATTTCTGATTGATCATTCAGTAAATTATCCGAATTCCTGAATCTATTGATTCCTAAACATTCTAGAAGATAGAGTTTCAAACTCTTCTCTTCTAAATGTAATACATCATATTCATGATGAACTCATGTATTTCTGCTGAAAGGTGATTTGCAAATGTGGAATTGGTCTTTCCATTCACAAAACTACTTTTGTGCTCTTTAATTCTTTAGGAAATGTTCTTCCTGTTTGGCCAATATACAGTTTTGGACAAGAGCCACAAGTCAGCTTATATATCCTGATCCATAGGACACCAAAGTTTTGTCTTTATTGTTTTTGATAAATTTACTTAGATTATAATTCGTTCTGTAGGCTAGGTGTTCGCCTTCTTTCTTCAAAAAAGTTAAAGCTAATCAAGTGATTTTAAGGAGAGTTCTTTAATTCAGGAAGCTACGAGATTATGATTAACGACCTACAACTATGTAC